>NC_134483.1:339783177-339955677 GCF_040206685.1 Ascaphus truei | reverse complement strand
GGCAGTATGCAGTTTAAAAAATTTCTATAATACAGTAGGAATTTGAAATCACGTCTTAAAATAATTATGTATAGTTTACATACATGGGCTCATTTCAAAATAAAATCCTCATACAAAATGAGTGTTCTCCACATGCATCCACGCTTGCAAAGTTTTAGGGTAACATAGGGAACAACATCGTAAAAATGTATTCTGGAATTAAGAAAGAAATACAGTAGCAATGAGGAATCATCAACACTGTTGAAAACTCGCTGCAACCTGACGGGTTAATATTTGAATCAAGTACCTTGATTCATTGACACATAGAGTGGCAACATGGAAGTAACACACTTTGCGTCAGCTCTTCTCTAAAATGTCATTCATACTCCATCCACATGTTGTCTAAGGTATAGATTAAGGAAAAAAGGCAAAAAAGGCAGCGCAATGACAAAAAGCAGGAGGAGGCTCAAAAGTACTTTAAAGGGGTTTATTCCATAAGAGGATCAAACATATCCCCAGAGAGCAACAAAAAAACACGACACCAACACGTTTCGGGCCATGTGCCCTTTCTCAAGGTGTATGGTAAAGATTACGTTACTAATGTACATGGTTTAATCAATACGCCAGGACATCCCTCTGTATCCTCTTCCAATCCTCCTAATTCTCCTCCTGCCTTCCTCGACTCTTTTTACGAAGACACAGACGAGGATGTGTCATTACTGATATCCTCTTCTCCCTCTACTACCTGTCCTCTTGACCCCATTCCCTTCCATTTTCTAAAACATCTTGCTCCTATTATAATGCCTACACTCACACACATTTTTAGTTCCTCTCTCTATTCTGGTACCTTACCCTACTCCTTCAAACATGCAACAGTTATACATTACTCAAAAACAGCAAGCTTGACCCTATCTGTCTTTCTAACTATCTGCCTGTCTCCCTCCTGCCTTTTGCCTCTAAACTCCTTAAACATCTTGTATTGTCTTGCTTACTCAATTTTCTCAACACCTATTCTCTCCTAGACCCTCTACAATCTGGCTTCCACACTGCTCACTCCACTGAAACAGCCCTCACTAAAATAACTTATGACCTTAATGCTGCCAAAGACAGAGGTCATTACACTCTTCTCATATTACTCAACCTCTCTGCAGCATTTGATACTGTCGTCCACCCTCTTTTCCTTCACATCCGCCATACTCTTGGCATTCGTAACAAAGCTTTGTCATGGATCTCCTCTTTCCTTTCCCATCGTACTTTCAGTGTCTCTTTTGCTAACATCTCCTCCTCCTCTATCGATCTCTCTGTGGGGTACCCCAGGGTTCTGTCCTGGGACCTCTTCTCTTTTCTCTTTACACACTCTCCCTAGGTGACCTAATCACATCTCTTTGGTTCAAATATCACCCCTATGCTGATGACACACACACATTTACTTTTCAACCTCTAACCTTACACCTGCTGTACAGACTAAAGTTTCTGAATGTCTTTCTGCTATATCATCCTGGATGGCCCTCCACCGACTTAAACTTAACATGGCAAAAACAGAGCTCCTCATACTTCCTCCCAAACCTGGCCCTACTACCTCCTTCCACATTACTGTTGGAAGTACTATGATTCACCCAGAAGCACAAGCACGCTGCCTAGGTGTCACACTCAACTCCGCTCTCACATTCTCCTCTCACATTCAAAAGGTAGCTAAAACCTCTCATTTTTTTCCTCAATATTACAAAGATACGCCCTTTCCTCGGTTGCTCGACTGCTTAAACGCTGACACAGGCCCTCATTCTCTCCTGTCTCAATTACTGTAACCTCCTGCTGTCCGGCCTTCCTTCCTCTGACCTGTCTCCCCTAATATATCCTAAATGCTGCTGCCAGAATCACTATAATATTTCCTTAATCTGTCTCAGCATCTCCCCTGCTGAAATCCTTCTCCTGGCTTCTTATCACATCCCGTATCACCCACTCAACTCTCCTCCTCACTTTTAAAGCTTTACACTCTTCTGCTCCTACTTATATCTCAGCCATAATTTCTCACTATACACTATCCCGACTCTTGAGTTCTGCTCAAGGATGTATTCTATCTATCCCCTTTGTATCCAAAGCCCGCTCCCGCCTTAAACCTTTCTCACTGACTGCTTCACACCTCTGGAATGCCCTTCCCCTCAATATCCAAGTAGCACCCACTCTATCCACCTTTTAAGACCCACCTTAAAACTGCCCGCAGACCAGACCCGTCCCTAGACTGAGGTGGAAAGTATAATACCACACACCCACAGCAGAGGAGCGTGTCCAGAGTGTGGTTGATATGTTGCCAGGCCAGGAGACTTTAGTAAGGTAACCAAAGGTACTTGCCTTGTCCGGAGATAGAAGAATCGTGGTGATTGCCGTAGCCGGGGGTCGAGGATGCCAGAGGTCTGGGAGGTAGAGGAGCGAGCCGAGATCAGGGGGCGGAGAGAGAATGCATAGTGAGGAGGAAGCCGGGGTCCAGAGCCAGAGAGGGAGAGTCGAAAGCCAAGCCGGGTCAAACCTGAAGTACACGAGAGAACAAGAGCACAAGCGAAAACCAACCAAACTAGCAAAAGCTATGCAGAGCAATGATTCCCAGGGAGAACAAGGGTAATAAATGTGGGTGAACCAATCAGAGAAGGAGGCAGAGCAGGGGTGTGCCGTGGAGCGCTTTGCGATAGTGCAGGCTGTAATCGTTGCCTGTGTTCAGCTGTGGAGCGTAAAATCAGGAGCGGGACTGCAGCTGTTGACGGGGGGCGTGGCCAGAAGCCCAGAGGGGTGAATAAATTACCGCCGGAGGCACGCGCTGTGTAAGCTCCTACTGCGCGCGCCCCGACAAGATGGCGGCCGCATGAGCCAGCGCCGGGTGGGATCGCTGGGCACCACGCCGGGGATACACCAGCGGGGAGCGAGGGGCGGCAGCAACAACCTCCAAGGCAGGTAAGGGGGTGTTGTGTGAGCCCTGCTTCCTGACAGTAACCCCCCTACCCCCTCGAGGGTTGGACTCTGGACAATCCTTCCAAAGCTTCAAAGGATACTTATGAAAACGGTTCAAGAGTGTTGGGGCGTGGATGTGACCTCGGGGAAGCCAGGTGTGTTCCTCAGGACTGTACCCCTTCGAGTGTATGAGAAACTGGACTCTCCCCTGGAGAGACGTGAATCCACTATAGACTGTATCTCGTACTCCTCGAGTCCTTGAACTGTCACAGGGTCGGGTCTACGGGTATGTTGCAGGGTACATGCAACTACACATGTGGGTTTCTTGACAAGGCTGTTTTATTTTGCCTTGAAAAATATACAGCACACAAAACAAAAATAGCTCTTTTTCAGCAACAAACGAAAATGGCTTTTCCTTCAGCAAACCGAACAAAACAGTTTCTCTTTAGCAGACAGTTTATATATATGCAGCTACCCTTTTTCTATGCAGGGGACAGGCAGTTCACAGTTTCACTACTTTGCTACTCAGACCTTGTTTTCAGGAATCACTTTAGCAGCTTACTCCTCTCTCATCAACAGCAAGCTCCATGTGTCTACAACCTGGGTTTTAACACACCTTGATTAGGCAGCTGGGATCCAACTAATTGTCCTGAGGTTCCCAGCTGAAGTTTAACCTAGTCAGTGCTGCACAGCAGACTAGACATGGGTTTTCCAGGCATATAACTGGTGGCTTTTATTTACCCTGTCACAGGGTATAATCTGGAAAGAGAGTACTCTGCACAAAAGGCTTCAATAACTAGGTATGAAAAACGTTGGGTATCCTCATCGCTGGTGGAAGTTGAAGACGGAAGGAGACAGGGTTAATTTGTTCCAGTATGGAGAAGGGTCCCAGAAATATAGGTGCCAATTTTGGGGTAGCAGTTTTCAGTCAAATATTTTTGCCGAAACCAGACCTTATCCCCTGGCTTGTATCTGGGAGAAGCTTGGCGACGTCGATCAGCCTGGAGTTTGAATTTTCCTACAGCCTCTTGGAGAGATGACTAAACCTTAGTCCAAGAATCCTGAAGTAAGTAGATCCGTTCGTCGGCAGCCGGCACTCCCGATTGGGTATTGGAGATTGAAAGACGAGCAGGATGGAATCCGTAATTTATAAAAAATGGGGACTCTTGGTAGATTCATTCTTCATAGAATTAATAGCGAATTGTGCCCAGGGCAGCAGTTCCGACCAGTTATCTTGGGTCTCGGACACAAAACAGCGCAGATATTGCTCTAACATCTGGTTGACTCTCTCCGTTTGTCCATTTGTTTGAGGATGATATCCCGAGGAAAATGATAGGGAAATTCCAAGTCTTTTGGTGAAGGCTCGCCAGAACCTGGACACGAATTGGGAGCCCCTGTCTGAAACTATAGAAGTGGGGATCCCATGAATCCGAAAAATCTCCTTGGAAAAAATATTCGCGACGGCGGGTGAGGTGGGCAGACCCTTGAGGGGAATAAAGTGTACCTGCTTAGAAAAGCGATCTATTACTACTTAAAGGGTGTTCAACCCCTTTGATCTGGGTAATTCAACAATAAAGTCCATAGAGATATGGGACCAGGGGTGTTCCGGAATAGGTAAAGGCATAAGTAAGCCAGAGGGTTTCTGTTGAAGGGCTTTGCTTTGAGCGCAAGTGGGACAGGCGCTGGTGAATTCCCGGATGGTTTAGCCATGTTAGGCCACCAGAAAGTGCGTTGGATGAGGTCAATGGTTCTCCTGAAGCCGGGATGTCCTGCAGAGCGGGAAGAATGACCCCATTCCAAGATCTTGGGGAGAAATTCACGGGCAGCATAAAGCCTCCCATCTGGTACCTCTAGACCACCCAGAATGTTTCTTTGAGCCCTAAGGATCTTGTCCAGTATGTTGAACGAGGCAGCAGAAATTATGAGTCCCTTGGGTAGAATGGTCTCGGTAACTTCTTCGGGTCTCTCCTCCGGGGAGAACTGTCTGGATAAGGCATCCGCCTTCACTTTCTTGGTGCCCGGGATGTATGATAAAGTATACTTAAATCTGGAGAAGAAGAGTGCCCAGCGAGCCTGGCGAGAGCCCAGACGACGTGCAGTCTCGGTATATAAAAGGTTCTTATGTCAGTAAGAATAGAAATTGGCTCTCTAGACCGCTCCAAAAGGTGCCTCCACTCCAGAAGAGCCATCTTGATAGCCAGCAGTTCTCTATTGCCCACATTGTTCCTCTCAGCAGAAGAATTTTTTTTGGAGAAAAAAACCACAGGGGTGTAATTGGTCTTGTGGGGAAGATCTTTGTGAGAGCACGGCACCTGCTCCGCAATCCGATGCATCAACCTCCAGGATAAAGGGCAGGCTCGTGTCACGATGTAGAAGAATGGGAGCACAAACGAATGTTCGTTTTAAAGTTTCGAAAGCTGAGGCTACCTCAGGACAACCAGGCTGAGGGGTCGACCCCTTTGTTCGTGAGAGCGGTGATGGGCGCAATTATGGTGGAAAAATTCTGAATAAACCTTCGATAATAATTCGAAAAGCCTAGAAAGCATTGAATGGCTTTGAGGGAGTTGGGTTGCGGCCAATTGAGTATGGCTTTAAGTTTCTCGGGGTCCATAGAGAAGCCCTTGTCCGAGATGATGTAACCAAGGAAGGGCGTAGAGGTCTGATGAAAGAGGCATTTCTCCATTTTGGCGTACAAGTGGATGGAACGGAGACAGGAAAGGATGAGCCTGGTGTGTTGAACATGATCCTGAAGATTGTTGGAAAAGATGAGGTTATCGTCTAGATACACGATAACAAAGGAATTTAGTACTTCTCGATAATGTTTATTTATGAAATCCTGAAAGACCGCTGGGGCGTTACAGAGCCCAAAAGGCATCATCAGGTATTCGTAGTGGCCGCTACATGTATTGAAGGCGGTCTTCCATTCGCCACCCTCCCGAATACGAATAAGGTTGTACGCCCCATGGAGGTCCAATTTCGTGAAGAACTTAGCCCCCTGGAGTCTATCAAACAGTTCGGAGATGAGGGGGAGGGGGTACCATTTTTTGACCGTGATCCGGTTGAGGCCCCAGTAGTCGATGCAAGGTCGAAGCGAATTGTCTTTCTTTTTAACGAAAAAAAACCCGGCCCCGGCGGGGGAGGACGAATGACGTATAAAACCCTTCTTGATGTTTTCATGAATGTATTCGTCCATGGTTTTGGTCTCCGGTACGGAGAGAGGATAGGACTTGGATCTAGGGAGTGAAGCGCCAGGAATCAAGTTGACCGGGCAGTCTTAAGACCTGTGGGGGGGGGCAATACCTCGGCTCTAGTCTTGCAAAAGACGTCCAGGAAGTCAGACTAGGGCTTGGGTAGGTCGATTTTTGGAGTAGACGGAACCGTAATCCCTGCGTGTTGCATGGGAGGAATGGTACTAGAGATGAGTAAGTCCTTCGGTCTTGATTCCCATTGTATAGGGGTGCGTGACCTCCAGTCAATGCAGGGATTGTGCTGCTTGAACCAAGGTAGACCTAGGGTGACCTGGGTCCTGAGGGAATGAATAACATCCAAAGTAAGGGTTTCGGTGTTACTGTCGGTGAAAGATAAGGTGATGGGAAACGTCTCAAGGGAAATAAAGGCCGGGTTCAAGGGTCGACCGTCGATCCCTTCTAATCCGATGGGTACTCTCTTCCTGGTGAGTGGGATATTGTTACACTTTGTGAATTCCTGATCCACAAAGTTCCCTCCTGCCTCGGAATCAACAAAGGCGGCCGCAGAGGCGCGGAATGTGGGACCCGAAAGAGTGACCGGAATCAAAAGCTTCTTGGGGAGCTCGTCTTTGGAAAGGGGGCAAGGAGAAATAGCACCCAGGGAGAGCCCCTTCATACTCACTGGGTGGAGTCGTTTCCCGGATGCAGGGGACAATTCCAAATAAGGCTTTCAGGAGATCCGCAATAGAACCACAACCCACGGTCCCTGTGAAGTTGTTGTATTGGTGGACGGGTCTGTTGCGCCCCCAGTTGCATGGGATCCAGGGGTTCCAGGGCTGGAAACCCGGGACGACAGGGGTCTTGGAGCCGGAAGGAACCTAGGAAAAGGGGCGACCAAAGGCACAAAACGGGGGCGTTGGCGTTCAGAGCGTCACTCCTGGAGGCGTTGATCCATCCGAATAGCCTGAGCAATCAATTCCCCCAACGCTCCTGGCCTGGGGTGGGCGGCAAGTTCGTCCTTTACTGTATCTGATAACCCCTGCCAGAAGACGGCGATGAGTGCCTCCTGATTCCAACGGGTCTCAGCTGCTAGGGTCCGGAATTCCAGAGCATATTTGACCACAGAACGTTGCCCCTGTGACAAAAGAAGAAGAGAAGAAGAGGCCGTATCCCGACGTGCGGGGGTATCGAACACTTGCTGAAACTCCTGACGAAAGAGACCATAGTCTTGGGTTATCTCTGGCGTATTTCCCAAATTGGAGAATCCCATGCCATAGCACCACCAGTCAAGAGGGATTAAACATATGCCACTTTCTTACGTCCCATGGTGAACTGAAGTGGCGCCATCTCGAACTGGACCTCACACTGGTTTAGGAAGCCGCAGCAGGCCTGCGGATCACCAGCGTAGGGCTTCGGCGCGGGTATCTTGGTCTCCGGTGCGGCTGCGCCAAGAGTTCCGGGCTGAGATGGGGAAGAAACGCCAGGTGGTGCAGCCTGGAGAGAAAGGTTGGTTAGCCGTTGCGCTAAGTCAGAGATTTGGGTAGACATGGTCTGATTCTGTACAACCAGGGCCGAGAGAATTTGGTCTAAGGTGGGTTCATCAGTCTCCATCTTGTCTGCGACGGTAGTGCTGCCCGCAGACCGGACCCATCACTAGACTGAAGTGGAAAGTATAATACCACTTACCCGCAGAAGAGGAGCGTGTCCGGAGTGTGGTAGATACGTTGCCAGGCCAGGAGACTTTAGTAAGGTAACCAAAGGTACTTGCCGTGTCCGGAGATAGAAGAATCGTGGTGATTGCCGTAGCCAGGGGTCGAGGATGCCAGAGGTCTGGGAGGTAGAGGAGCGAGCCGAGATCAGGGGGCGGAGAGAGAATGCGTAGTGAGGAGGAAGCCGGGGTCCAGAGCCAGAGAGGGAGAGTTGAAAGCCAAGCCGGGTCAAACCTGAAGTACACGAGAGAACAAGAGCACAAGCGAAAACCAACCAAACTAGCAAAAGCTATGCAGAGCAATGATTCCCAGGGAGAACAGGGGTAATAAATGTGGGTGAACCAATCAGAGAAGGAGGCAGAGCAGGGGTGTGCCGTGGAGCGCCTTGCGATAGGTACAGGCTGTAATCATTGCCTGTGTTCAGCTGTGGAGCGTAAAGGCAGGAGCGGGACTGCAGCTGTTGACGGGGGCGTGGCCAGAAGCCCAGAGGGGTGAATAAATTACCGCCGGAGGCGCGCGCTGTGTAAGCTCCTCCTGCGCGCATCCCGACAAGATGGCGGCCGCATGAGCCAGTGCCGGGTGGGATCACCGGGCACCACGCCGGGGATACACCAGCGGGGAGCGAGGGGCGGCAGCAACAACCTCCAAGGCAGGTAAGGAGGTGTTGCGTGAGCCCTGCTTCCTGACAAAAACACACCTGCTTAACGAAGCATATGAGTAGCTCCATGGTTGATAATTTACACCTCATACATAAACCTTGGCCCCCTGCAGACGCACTTACCAGAACACCCTCCTACTGTCTTTGTACGTTCTGCCTACCTACCAATTAGATTGTAAGCTCTTCGGAGCAGGGACTCCTTTTCCAAAATCTTAATTTCATGTCTGAAGCACTTCTTCCTATTATGTGTTATTTGTATCATTTGTTATTTATATGATTGCCACATGTATTACTACTGTAAAGCGCTACTGTATGTACGTTAATGGCGCTATAAAAATAAAGACATACATACATGCATACAACCAACAGTAGTGCTGCAGAATAACAACAGGGTTACATCTGTTGAATATTTGGGTTTGTTAAATAAAGTTAAATTGATAAGTGGCATTTAATGGGTGAATCTATTTTTTGGGGTATTATAATAAAATCCAGCAAATGATGGTCATTTATTTTTTTCTTTCCTTCTCTCACTCAGGTAAATGAAATTTACCATGACGATTCCATTGGTGTCCACATTAATGTAGTTTTAGTGCGCATGATCATGTTGGGTTATGCAAAGGTAAGCATAAATTACATTGTGACCTGTATACGATTTTGCTCTTCTGTTAATTATCTTTATTTACATAGAATCTAAAATGATGGTGCAAGGTCTATGAAATAACAAACACTAGTAGGAATCTTAGTACTAATGCTAATGCTTTTTCTCTTAAACAAATGTGTCACTTACTTGGTCACTTTTAAACAATTATGGCTGGGATTCACAAGATAAAAAAGTGTGCAATTGTGTCCATAGTGGCCTTTATGCATACACCTCACTATATTCTGCCGTAATGTTTACTGCATGCAACAGGAATCTGTCTGACTTTTATCAAAAAGTGGTCAGGTGATTTGCTGCTTTTTAGGCAGGTTAGCATTACTTGTACCACTAGGAATTGATACTTCTGCTTTATGCACATACTGTATTAGTGCATTTTTGAGTAAGCAAGATAGTCACTCATTTTCAGACATTTACTGTAAGCAAGTAAGCACCAGTGCTAAAGGGTCAGAAATAGGTATTGTCCTCAAACCAGACTGCTGCAGTGACATCCCCATCGGAACAAATGATGTGCTGTTTGTACTTTTATATTTATGTCGCAAAATTACTAGTGCAAACTTTTATTTCAAAATGGTCAAGTAAGTAGCATTGTTGTTTTAGAGACTCCTTGCTTGTTGGATGATAAATATATTATATTGATTAACATAGCTGAGTGTTCCTAGTGATGCTCCCCATGATCTGAGAACCATTGTTTTTTATTGCAAAAATAGTCTAAAGTAACTACCCTCAAACAAATACAAAACCCTATTACAGTAGTTTGGTAATTCTTTTAAATTTCTCAAACTACCTTTGATAAATCAGCCGCACATTCCAAAACTTTTGTACGATATGTTGATATATGTAATTGCATTAACAGAACTATCTCTCTTGGTTTTCTTTTAGTCTATAAGCTTGATAGAAAGAGGTAACCCTTCCAGAAGTTTAGAGAATGTGTGTCGCTGGGCATATCAGCAGCAGAAGGCGGATCCCAATCATTCTGAACACCATGATCATGCCATTTTTTTGACCAGACAGGATTTTGGTCCTGCTGGAATGCAAGGTAATGTAACCGTCTTAACATATAGACTGCGTCTATATGCAGTATAATATTTCAAACTTGAGCTCGAATTAAAATGCAACATAGCTTCTAATTCACGCCAGTAAATTATTTTCTGTTGGGTTATACAAAGGTAAGCATAAATTACATTGTTAATTGCCCTGCATGCGATTTTGCTCTTATGTTAATTATCTTTATTTACATAGCATCTAAAATGATGGTGTAAGCCGTAAGGTCTATAAAATAATAAAAACTAGTAGGAATCTTAGTAGTAATGCTAATGCTTTTTCCATTAAACAAACCATCTTAACATACTGTATAGACTGTGTCTATATGCAGTATAATATTTAAAACTTTATCTTGAATTAAAAAGTAAAATAGCTTCTAATTCAGGTCAGTAAATTATTGTCTTTCTCACTCAGTGTATAATTGAATGAATAAAGTGTTGCAGGTACCATAAGGTGTTAACATTTAAAATCACTGACCTAAAGCAAGTATGCCAAAACGCAGAATGCTAATAAGTACTGATATATTTGTATTACAATAAGAACCATTAAAAAACAAAAACTAAGTTCAGACATAGTTTTAACTATATTGTATATAAAACCTACAATGCTGTTTTAATAATCTAAGTATCTCTCTGCTCTGCTTTGACTGGTTGGGCTGTTTGGTGGAAGAAGGAAAAAAGGACTGGTTATGTAAACATCTGTTTAACACCTACCACTTTTTTGAAGAGATCTGATATACTGTATGTATTGACAGTCAATTTTGTGTTAACCTTCATCTGAAAGTTACATTTTGACACTGGAGTAAATCCAGCCTGTAAAGAAAAGACACTAAAACACTGCACTGATATTTAATTTTCTCACCTAACTTTTATTACCATTAGTTACTAATGTTTTTTTTTTTTTCCTGTAACCATTTTTTATTATGTGCTTTGACCACAATATTTTCTATAGCATAGTGTGGAAATCCATCTTTCCGTAAATCTACGAAATTACTTTTTTATTCTTACTTTTCATCATTGCATTTTGAAGGGCAATTTCCAGCACGATAAGGCAAACACAGCAACCCAGTATATCAAAACACATTCTATCTGCATGTTACAGGATGAAGTCATGTGCGAAATGATTTGAGAGAATAAACACTTTCCTGTAATTCTTTGATAAAAACATGAAGAATTGCCATGTGGTGCTTACATACATGTTTCTATTATTTTATGGAGCTAAGAAAGTAATTATGAAAACCTTTTATAACAGGATATGCCCCCGTGACAGGCATGTGTCATCCTGTTCGAAGCTGTACTCTGAATCATGAGGATGGCTTTTCATCTGCATTTGTGGTTGCCCATGAAACTGGCCATGTGTAAGTTATTTATACATACATGCATATCTTGTAATTATAATAGTACTACTGTATACTGTCACTTCTCTACCTCTCTCCATTGACTTATCTTTTTCTATATTGTACATTGTTCCCCTTGAACATTTGAACTGTTTTTATAAACAAGGTAGCATTTTTATTGTCGTTCAATAGGGTAAAACTAAAGAAAGAAAGGTTATATGCTCTTAAACAATTTAATTATACTCAAATTGATTGTTACATCCACACAAACAATTGTTAATGGTATATTTACATGAGAAGAACATGTAGTAATAATTTTTGGGTTAAACCCCTATCCATCATACTTAATATACAGCACTGAAGTCATTGTTTAAGTATGATTAACATTAAGTATAAATTGTTTTTTTCCTAATTATTAATTTAAGTTACTCAGTAGGGCCTTGCGTTTATCCTGCAATTTTTTTGTGCGTTAACATTTTTATTTTAAGCTTAGATTTCCAATGATAGTGAAATCAAATAAGTATATTAAGGGGCCAGGGTCAGTGAATATGAGATATATAGTATCAGCCAGCAGAGCTAGGTTAACGTCTTAATCTTTCACTTCTTGCCTTTTACAAAGAATTTTTGTCTAGCAGTCATACATTGCAATACATTTACCATATGTATTTTCCATTTTAGGCTAGGGATGGAGCATGATGGCCAAGGAAATAGATGTGGAGATGAGACAGCTATGGGTAGTGTCATGGCCCCCTTGGTACAGGCAGCATTTCATCGATACCATTGGTCTCGGTGCAGTGGTCAAGAACTCAAAAGATACATACAGTAAGTAAATGGTAGGAACTTTTTCAATGTTATACTTTCTGTGTTTTCCTTAGTCTGATCCTCAGTTAAACCATTGTGTTTTACATCATTAGGTTGTATTACTATATTGTCTATGTTATAATAAAATACAAACGGAGAATGAGGATTTGATTTAGATGTCAGGGTAGTTTGACCTTTCCATTTCAGTGTAATCATGTTAATTGGAATTAATCAGTCGGTTAACCCCACTGACGTGGATCTTACAAAATAGAGTTAAGAATTCAGACTCACTGAGGCCTGTGTTTTTGAACAATAGTACAATTACATTTACATGCAAAGGCATTTTAAAAGTGTCCTCCTTTGCATCTGTTGAACGAGCTACATTGCAGCTCTCTCATCTAGATGTAGCCAATGTTATTACTTAAGCTGACAGGATAGCAGAGGTGAAATAATGTGTTTGCCCCGCAGCTGTTTAAAAACAATGGTTGTTTTTCTCTCTAGTGCGTTGTACAGTATACAGTATGTCCCACTGCATTGTGCCAGCAGGAGTAATAGCATTGGCTACATCTGTATCTCAGAGTTATTTGCAAAGTATCCTAGTTGGTGTAATAGAGAATTTGTAGAATGTCTTTAAAAAACCTGAATGTATTTAGTTCTGTGTTTGAGCCAGTCATTTCTTTTCATTTAGCAGCAACAGAAAATGCTGTATCTGAAGTGACATAAAACATCCTAACAATGTGCATCAAATTCATCAAAAGAACATATTGTGTTTTTCAGCTCGTACGATTGTCTTCTGGATGACCCTTTTGAACATGATTGGCCAAAACTACCAGATCTGCCAGGAATTAATTATTCCATGGATGAACAATGTCGCTTCGACTTTGGTGTTGGCTACAAAATGTGCACAGCAGTATGCTAGTTTTATTATTATTTTGATTATTCTAATTATGGCAAAACATAGGCACACATTTTGAATTTTAGAAATCTTGTATAGTAATAATATTATTAATTATGACATGATGGCTTATATTCAATAATTACATGGTACATGGTCTTCACTAGTTAGCCTTTATTTGCTCTTTTTTTTTTAAATTATAAAATATTGTTATTAACCTAATGGGAAAAATTACAATTGTAATTATTGCAGCAGTCCAAGCTGCTCATTTTTCTTTTTCAATATTCTGTGAAACGATCTACAGTACGATGCCCCAACCTTCATGGGCCTCCTGATTACCAAGATATTCACACTTTTTTCCACTGCGCAAGACTACTGCAGACACCTGAAGAAAGATCTGACTTGTCATATACAGCTGCAGCAGCCGTTATTCTAAAATTTTGCCCTGTGTACCGCTCGGAAAACCCCTGTCATGGCGCGTGATGTTTTCCAACCGTTCCGCGAGTGCGGCGAGTGCAGAAAATGGCCTTCTAGAGATCTGTTTTTTAAACACCTTACATTGACACAGTAGCACAGAACTGTACACATTACAATTCATTAATTTCATTGCACTTAAAGAAACAGAATCCATGAAATTCAAAAAAGCAATCGTGATAAGCGCGGGTGCCTGGGGCGTGGGGTGATTGGCCGCGTTCATGCTGCGTGGAGTGCAGCAGAGCACACAAAATCATTGCCGTGAAGTTTTACAATATCGGCCACAGCAGCTGCATGTATATACTGTTTTGATGTACTGTATGCTCAAACAGCCACTCCTATTACTGATTTCTAGGAAGGTGACTACCCTACTTGTAATTTAAAGTATTATTGATCGGGTTCTAGGGGGGGGGTGTCAGATTTTCAGTCATGTGGGTTTAGCTCGGACATGGAAGATTTGATTCTAATAATTGGGACAGCAATTCTTACCATTAGATTAAACAAAACAAAAAGAACTGGGTTCAAATGAGTATTTATTATTCCAAAATAATCATGCATTTATAGTGAGTTTTCGCAAAGTAAATCTTACCCCCCAAAATTTGATTATTTGCTAAACATTTCACAAAGCCTCAAAGGGTGAATTTTGAAACATTATTAAGCTTTCAGTGAAATATCGCTAGACAGTTAGGAAAACAAGGTGTGTGTGCCTTATTTATAGTAAAGCATTATATGAATCAAGCGATTTTAGATAATTTTGCAAGCAAATCTATCAAATTTGGTGTGTGTGTGTGTGTATATATATATATATATATATATATATATATATATATATATATATATATATATATATATATATATATATATACAAATCATGAATATCTGGCATTTCTGTAGTGATATAATAACCTGGTGCTTATGTCATAAAAAATAATAAAGCATACATTACCAGCAAAGGTAAGGAGACAACAGCAATCAGAAGGTATAAGCAGCTATAAACTATTATAGAAACTTGCACATATATCCAACGTTTCGGTCCGCTGAACGGGACCTTCCTTCTGAGGAAGGTCCCGTTCAGCGGACCGAAACGTTGGATATACTGTATGTGCAAGTTTCTGTAATACAGTTTATAGCTGTTTATACCTTCTGAGTGCTGTTGTCTCCTTACCTTTGCTGGTAATGTGTTCTCTCTCCTCTCTCCTATCTCCTCTCTCCTCTCTCTCCTCCCTCTCTCTCATGTAATATTATAAGTGAGTAAATGGGTGACTAATAAATGTACTGACCCAGGTGAAATGAGCTAGCAGGATGCAGCCCTAATGAGGATATGGCTATCCTGATTAAATGGAAGAAAGAAAAAAGGCGCAATCCTGTATAGCAATAAAGAACTGGAAATGTATTAATTAAGCAAGGAAGGCTAGGTGACTGAACAGATTAAAACAAAAACAATAATGCCAATAGACACAATAAACACAATATATGACAATAAAAAACATGAGTACTCTTGAAAATAAAAAAGAAGGGAATTGTGACCAAAAAATGTCCAATAGCGCAAATGTAGGAGGCAGTGAGATGTGGGAGGAATTGTCACTCGATAGGTAACAAATGGGGAGAAGTAATTGACCCGTCAGATGATAGATTGCGGATGCAGACGTGAAAAAATCTGGCTGATATTGACCTCTATAGATGGATATGGGGGGTAAGCAAATAACATAGGCAAGGGATTAAGGAATGGTCTCACCAAAGGATGTAACCGCGATGACCACAGGGGTCTCCGTGTCCCTCCGTTAGCACACCAACGAAATCACGCTGGAGATGAACACGTGATGCTGATCCGGGTAAAACTGGAGACGTTGTTCCACTTCCACTTCCTGGATTACCCCCTCACACAAGACAGCTGTATTCGTTCAAGTTGAATATTCACTCGTGTCTCTGCTTGATGTCAGACTCAGACTCAGCCAGACAGACAAATGAAGCCTTCCACTTTGTAACGCCAATATAACTGAAATAGTTGCTCTCACTCCTCATGCGATTAGGCACTCCTCTCACAGTCAGCAGTCGGACATTGATGACGTGAACCTACGCGTTTCGTCAGCTGTTGCGCCGACTTCTTCAAGGGTGAATTAGGAGAAGCTGTATCTGAATATATTTTCCTCTTGTTTGCTCCTAATAAATGATCCAAACCTAGGCCTGTGATCCCGGGAGCAGATCAGTGTTCTCGTGTGTTAATGAACGAAGGAAGGGAGCAGCTTTGATTGAGAAAACCCTGGGGAGCGATTCATGGTGCCTGAGAAAGAAGATTGAAAACCCCAGCAGATTCCCTCTGATCCCCGACAGGATGCACAGCTCCTTGTGGATACAGAGAGGCCCCAACCGTTCATCTCCTTTTCATTTATTAGGAGCAAACAAGAGGAAAATATCTTCAGATGCAGCTTCTCCTAATGCACCCTCGAAGAAGTCGGCGCAACAGCTGACAAAACGCATAGGTTCGCATCAACAATGTCCGACAGCTGACTGTGAGAGGAGTGCCTAATCGCATGTGAGGAGTGAGAGCAACTATTTCAGTTATATTGGCGGAACAAAGTGGAAGGCTGCATTTGTCTGTCTGTCTGTCTGAGTCTGACATCAAGCAGAGACACGAGTGAATATTCAACTTGAATGAATACAGCTGTCTTGTGTGAGGGGGTAATCCAGGAAGTGGAAGTGGAACAGCATCTCCAGTGTTACCCGGATCAGCATTACGTGTTCATCTCCAGCGTGATTTCGTTGGTGTGCTAACGGAGGGACGCGGAGACCCCTGTGGTCATCGCGGTTACATCCTTTGGTGAGACCATTCCATAATCCCTTGCCTATGTTATTTGCTTACCCCCCATAATCATCTATAAAGGTCAATATCAGCCTGATTTTTCCACGTTTGCATCCGCAATCTATCATCTGACGGGTCAATTACTTCTCCCCATTTGTTGCTCCAGTCATTTGCTACCTATTGAGTGACAATTCCTCCCACATCTTACTGCCTCCTACATTTGCGCTATTGGACATTTTTTGGTCACATTTCCCTTCTTTTTTATTTTCAAGAGTATTCTTGTTTTTTATTGTCATATATTGTGTTTATTGTGTCTATTGGCATTATTGTGTTTGTTTTAATCTGTTCAGTCACCTAGCCTTCCTTGCTTAATTAATACATTTTCCTGTTTTTTATTGCTATACAGGATTGCGCCTTTTTTCTTTTTTCCATTTAATCAGAATAGGCATATCCTCATTAGGGCTGCATCCTGCTAGCTCATTTCACCTGGGTCAGTACATTTATTAGTCACCCATTTACTCACTTATAATATTTCATTTGTGTTGGTCCTGGCGCTGATTTATTTCTGTTATATATATATATATATATATATTTACAGTGTTTGACAAATCACCCAAAAATCTACTAGCCCAACCAAAAAATCTACTCGCCACCTAGTCCCGCCCCTAATCCCACCCTAACCCTGCCCCTAGTTCCACCCCCAACCCCACCCCTAACCCTGCCCCTAGTCCCGCCCCCAGTCCCGCCCCCAACCCCGCTTTAAAATAAAATACATTTAATAAATTCCTAGTCAGAACAACATTCGTTTTTGACATAAATGTATTTATTGTATTACATTATACTACAATTAGTCCTTGTTACGTGTGTGTGTGTGTGTGTGTGTGTGTGTGTGTGTGTGTGTGTGTGTGTGTGTGTGTGTGTGTGTGTGTGTGTGTGTGTGTGTGTGTGTGTGTGTGTGTGTGTGTGTGTGTGTGTGTGTGTGTGTGTGTGTGTGTGTAAATGTTGGATCTAGAAATAAAAGCCAGGTGTGAATGACTAGCTTCCTGAACCTCTTAACCAGTGTCTGGACATCCCCGCTTCACAATATATAAAGCAGCAATCCCGCCTGGGATCTTACCTGATCCGCAGTACCTCAATGTCCAGGTACACTCATTCCCGCTATGTTATACATTGGGGAGGTGTTCCCTACCTGTCTTCTGGGTTAGGGGGGGTTCCGATGTCTTCCGTGTGAAGCTTGAGTCAGATCTGGAAGAAAGCATTATAGGTTATTTCGGTGTAGTATAGGGCAGTTAAGATATATAGGGTAAGTAAGATATCCAGATCCAGAGTGTGAGCAGACACAGAGAGAGGGTGAGAGAGAGGGTGAGAGAGAGAGAGAGAGAGAGAGAGAGAGGGGGGGGTGAGAGAGAGAGGGGGCTGAGAGAGAGGGGGTGAGAGAGAGAGGGGGGGGTGAGAGAGAGAGGGGGGGTGAGAGAGAGAGGGGGGGTGAGAGAGAGAGAGGGGGTGGAGAGAGAGAGAGAGAGGGTGTGAGAGAGAGAGAGGGGTGAGAGAGAGAGGGGGTGAGAGAGAGAGAGAGAGAGAGAGAGAGAGAGAGAGGGGTGAGAGAGAGAGGGGGATGAGAGAGAGAGGGGGTGAGAGAGAGAGGGGGGTGAGAGAGAAGAGAGAGAGAGAGGGTGTGAGAGAGAGAGGGGGTGGGTGAGAGAGGGGGTGAGAGAGAGAGAGGGGGTGAGAGAGAGGGAGAGAGGGGGGAGATAGAGAGAGAGAGGGGGGAGAGAGGGAGGGGGTGAGAGAGAGAGGAGGTGAGAGAGAGGGGTGAGAGAGAGAGGGGGTGAGAGAGAGAGAGGGTGAGAGAGAGAGGGGATGAGAGAGAGAGAGGGTGAGAGAGAGGGTGGGAGAGAGAGGGGGTGAGAGAGAGAGAGAGAGAGGGGGCGAGAGAGAGAGAGAGCGAGGAGAGAGAGGGGGGAAGAGAGAGAGGGGGCGAGAGAGAGATGGGGGCGAGAGAGAGAGGGGGCGAGAGAGAGAGAGGGAGAGAGAGACAGTTGGCGAGAGAGACAAGGGGCGAGAGAGACAGAGGGCTTGATTGGGTGGGGTGACGGGGTGATTGGGTGGGTTGACGGGGTGATTGGGTGGGTGACGGGTGATTGGGTGGGGTGACGGGTGATTGGGTGGGGTGATTGGGTGGGGTGACGTTGTGATTGGTAGGGTGACGGGGTGATTGGGTGAGGTGACAGGGTGATTGGGTGAGGTGACGGGGTGATTGGGGTGGGGTGACGGGGTGATTGGGTGGGTAGGTGATTTGGGGGGGTTATTGGGTTGATGGGGGGGTGATTGGGGGGTGGGGTTATTGGGTGATTGGGGGGGTGATTTGGGGGTGGGGGGTGGGGGGATTGGGGGATGGGGTTATTGGGGTGATGGGGGGGTGATTGTGGGGTGGGGTTATTAGGGTGATTGGGGGGGGTGATTGGGGGGTGATTGGGGGGGGTGATTGGGGTGGGGTTTGATTGGGGTGATTGGGGGGGTGATTGGGGGGGGTGATTGGGGGGGTGATGGGGTGATGTGACACTTCTGGTATCCTACACACACACACTCTCCCATGCACACACTCTCCCATGCACACACACACACAAACACACACACACACACACTCTCTCTCCCCCCTACACACACACACACACACACACACACACACACACACACACACACACACAGACACACACACACACACACACACACACTCTCCCATGCACACGCACACTCACATGCACACACACACACACACACTCTCTCTCCCCCCTACACACTCTCCCCCCCTCTACACACCTTGGGATCTCTGTGGCACCCCAGGAAGTGGCTGGGGCCCTGCCGCACCAGAAACCAGTATTGCACGTCTCCCCCAGAGAGCGCCATATCCCACGGAGAGAGGGAGAAGAGGCATCGCCCTCGGCGGCTGTCGCTGCGGGTCACCGGGTGTCAGACACGCCGGGACATGGGGGCGGCGGCAGCCTCAGCTCAGTGGCTGTCGGTGGAGGAGACCTTCCGGGTCACCGACCTGGCGGAGCTGCCACGCGAGATCGGGAGTGGGGAGATTTGAGGTGTCGGGGGGATATTGTGGTGAGGGGGGGTCACGGAGGCCGGGAGAGATTGTGGTGAGTGGGGGTCACAGAGACCGGGAGAGATTGTGGTGAGGGGGGGTCACGGAGGCCAGGAGAGATTGGGGTGAGGGGGGGTGGCGGATGGCCCAATGGGAGGGGGGGGTGACAGATGGCCCTGCAGGGGCCTGTGGCAGACAGAGGCGCGGAAGCGGCGGGCTGCCCGAAGGGAGAGGAGTGAAAGCGCTGAGGAGGGAAAGTTTTGCTGAGAGGCGGGGGTGGAGCGAAGGCACTGCTCAGAGAGCCGGAGGCGGGGTAATTGGGTGAGGTGACAGGGTGATTGGGTGAGGTGACGGGGTGATTGGGTGGGGTGACTGGGTGATGGGGTGACTGGGTGACGGGCTTGATTGGGGGGGTAGGGTGATTGGGGGGGGTTATTGGGTTGATGGGGGGATGATTGGGGGGTGGGGTTATTGGGGTGATGGGGGGGTGATTTGGGGGTGGGGGTGGGGTGATTGGGGGATGGGGTTATTGGGGTGATGGGGGGGTGATTGTGGGGTGGGGTTATTAGGGTGATTGGGGGGGGGGTGATTAGGGTGGGGTTTGATTGGGGTGATTGGTGGGGTGATGTGACACTTCTGGTATCCTACACACACACACTCTCCCATGCACACACTCTCCCATGCACACACACACTCTCTCTCTCTCCCCCCCCTACACACACACACACACACACTCTCCCATGCACACGCACACGCACACTCCCATGCACACACACTCCCATGCGCACACACTCCCATGCGCACACACACTCACGCACACACACACACACACACACTCTCTCTCCCCCCTACACACTCCCCCCCCCCTCTACACACCTTGGGATCTCTGTGGCACCCCAGGAAGTGGCGGGGGCCCTGTCGCACCAGGAAACCGGTATTGCACGTCTCCCCCGGAGAGCGCCATTTCCCACGGAGAAAGGGAGAAGAGGCATCGCCCTCGGTGGCTGTCGCTGCGGGTCACCGGGTGTCAGACACGCCGGGACATGGGGGCGGCGGCAGCCTCAGCTCAGTGGCTGTCGGTGGAGGAGATCTTCCGGTTCACCGACCTGGCGGAGCTGCCACGCGAGATCGGGAGTGGGGAGATTTGGGGTGTCGGGGGGATATTGTGGTGAGGGGGGGTCACGGAGGCCGGGAGAGATTGTGGTGAGGGGGGTCACAGAGACCGGGAGAGATTGTGGTGAGGGGGGGTCATAGAGGCCAGGAGAGATTGGGGTGAGGGGGGGTCACAGAGGCCAGGAGAGATTGGGGTGAGGGGGGGTCACGGAGGCCGGGAGAGATTGGGGTGGGGGGTGGCGGATGGCCCAATGGGAGGGGGGGTGACAGATGGCCCTGCAGGCAGACAGAGGTGCGGAAGCGGCGGGCTGCCGGAAGGGGGAGGAGTGAAAGCGCTGAGGAGGGAAAGTATTGCTGAGAGGCGGGGGTGGAGCGAAGGCACTGCTCAGAGTGCCGGAGGCGGGGTAATCTCCCCCAACAACATGAACCCGCCTCTGGCTTTTTTTTTTTTTCTCCAGCGCGAGCGGTGGAAAAACAGCAGCACGAGCGGGGGAAATTTAAAAAAAACACACGTGTGCTGCTTGGGCCAATATTTACTTGCCCTGAGGTTAAATCCACTCGCCCCGGGCGTGTAAATGTATAGCATTGTCGAACACTGTATACAGTATATGTATATATATATACCACACTTATTAACGTTCTGGTGTGTAAAAAAAAGTGACAAAACCCCTCCACAGTAAAGCATTTACCAACTGAACATACAGTAATATTTACAGTGTGTGTGTGTGTATATATATATACATATATATATATATATACATACACACACACACACACACACACACACAGGTGGTCCTCGCTATCCGCCGTCTCACTTTATGACGGACGGCATATTCGATGCATCACAATGCAATCCTATGGATCTGTTTTCTGATGCCAGAACGCTTTATCCGATGCTCACCGTCGCTGATTAAGATGGGACTCATTTTACAATAGTAATACAGTATATACAAATATATTTATATATATATGTGTGTGTTTATATAATCTGTATGAATACAAGTGCTACATAATTGCCGCCTGTACAGAAATGTGACATGCAGATATTTTTTTCAGTTCCGGACCTTTGACCCCTGTAAACAATTGTGGTGCAGCCATCCCGATAACCCATACTTCTGTAAGACCAAGAAGGGTCCCCCTCTTGATGGGACAGAATGTGCTCCAGGAAAAGTGAGTATGTATTGATATATAGGTTATTATAAATAATGAAATTTTTATGGGCCATCACCACAAATGCTAATGAAACAAATAGGCAATCAGATCTAAAACATAATGGTGTTCTCTACTTATTGGACCCATTGTCATTAGTACATTCAATTTATCAGTGACAGTTCAATGGCCAACTTGGTCAAATGTTTTCGATCATGTGCGGGCCACTGTAATACTATTTGGAGAAGAGAAAGGAAATCTAATATGTTGTGATGACCGAGCATGTACAGTACATGATAGATTGTAACTAGCAGTTGTTTAGAAGGAGGTTGTGGCATCTCCCCATCTCTATGACTAAAAATAAAAAAGCGATTTTTTTTTTTAGATCGTTTATCATATTAAGTAAGGAAATGAGTACACGGCAGAAAGGTCTTAAGGATATTATTATAATGTATCAAAGATTTAGTAATCACTCAAATGAGAGAGGCAAGCTTTTTGGTTTCTTTGCATTGGCTCCTCGGTGAGACAAGCTCATATTGTGTGCCATAATAAAGATAGCATAGCCAGAAAACCTTTAGTAAACCCACACTGCATCCATACCAAAATAAACCTGCTTTCATTATAGTGGATCTCATTAAACATGGCATTTTTACATTCCACTAACACTCTTTAAATGTAGTTACATTTGGTAAAGCTACTGGCAATCTGATAATATATAACAAATCACACTACAGACACCATCCCAAAAAAACAAACCTTTAATTGGAATGACATAATACTGGTGGCAGAAGGAGCATAGTGCAACTGCCAATAAGGATTTTTTCTGGTTTATTAGAGTTGTTGTCTGCCAACTTGGGATGGTATTTTTATTGGTATTAATTATATGGATTTTCATATTTTTGTAAGGATTAATTATATGGCATCCCAGATTTTTATTAAGAATCTTAAATGGATTCCTGCATTGCCTAACTGGTTATGTAAAAGGAACCTGAAAAGACCTAGGGTTATTGTTTTTGCAGACACTAATATTTTTCACCTGACAGAAAGCCTTATGAGTCATGTTTACTAAGTGGTGCTACAGTATGCCACAGGATACCTTCCAATGGTGGAAGATACCTTATGGCATATTCAAGGGATTGGTGTGCAAAATATCTAACAGTGTCAAAATGTGTTTTTGGCATAGCACTGACTGGTAAACATGGGCCTAAATGTAAGATCACACATGACATATCCTAGAATCTGGTATTATACTAAGTTTATTATGCATTTAAATACTGAAAATGGTCTGTAATATATTTGCATGTGTCATTTATTAAACTTCCACTGCTCAGGGCCTCAATGCTGTATGTGAAATTGATCTTTATTTAAACTTCCAAATGGATGTGATTCAATAATGGCATTAATGTTCTTGTATCAGAATTAATATGTTGAAGGGACATTAGCATGTAAACGAATTCCCCCATGTACTGTAACACATTTTTTAATAATTTAAACATAATATTTCATAGCTGAAGGCCTGAAAGTTAGGCTCTCATTAGCTCAAGGCTAAAATAACTGGAATATAGGCTGAGATTTACTAAAGGTCTAAATTCCTGCATCAAATATTTGGGATTGCAGTAATATTCTTTTATGGATTCTGTCGTAGTTACTATGAATAATGAATTCATAAATGGGTTGCGATATTGAATGTCATTTGTATACATCAAAAAAAGCAGTAACTAGCAATAAATGTCATTTGTATACATCATTTGTATACATCATTTGTATACATCAAAAAAAGCAGTAACTAGCAATACTAGTAATCGTTAACTTATAGAAATCTGTATTAATCAGCACTAACGATGCAATTGTGTGTGTGTCGGGGAGGGGGGGATATCACACTTTTCTACCATAGGGTTATGTAATAGGCTTTTTAAGAAAATCGTATTGCAGAAATTGATTTAACACCTTTGAAGCCGGACGCTACTAATTAATTACAATTGAATGCCTTCAAGCTCCAAAGGGGTTAACGTGCAACACAAACATATGCAAATGTGAAGTCTGTAGTATCACAAATGGCAAACTGTTCCTTATTTGCAATTGATCTACTGTATAACCCAGATTTTAAAAAATGTATAATTGTGGCTGTTTTAATTGTCCCCAATGTGTTTTTTGTTTGTTTGCTTTTTGCATTAATAGATGTTATGCAATGCAAAAATTATTTCAATTTAAATATATTTTTTCTTTTTAATTTTATTAAGACTGTACTGGATACAAAATCAGGGATATGTATCAAAGCAATGCAATTTACTCCATAACGGGGAGTAAAGCTGTTTGATACGATCACAGTATAATTAGAACCACCAATGGGTAAGAACAATTGCTCCATTTACAAGAACAAAGTTTGATACATCACTTCACAATATTTTGTAGATCAACTCCTCTCCTAACTGTTTCAAAAAAGCGCTCCTGAAGTAATTCACTGACACAAGCAGGGCCGCAGACAGATTTCCCTTGGCCCAGAACTACAGTTCCGACCGTAGCCCGCTTCCCCCGTCGGCAGTATTGAGAGCCTCATTTCACACCTCGCGAGCCCCCTCTATTTCCCTCCCTTTTCCCATGTATTTCTTTCCACTCCGTCTCACCTCTCACTCTCCCCCCTCCATCAATTACCCCACTCTGACTCAAACCCTGTCCCCCCCACCTCACATGTATTTCACTCCCCTGCGTCTCACTCTTACTCCTTCTTTTCCTCACTCACCCCCACTCTCCTCTCATTCTCTCCCCCTCCATCAATTACCCCACTCTCACTCAATCCCCCTCCTCACACTCATTCCCTATTCCTCCCACAATTCCCCCCACAAAATATATGCCAAAAAATCCCAACCCAAATGCAAAAAACTTCCAACCCCCAAATACATGGAAAAAAATCCCCACTCCCCCAAATATATACAACCCCCCAAATACATACAAAAAACCTCACCTCCCCAATACATATAAAAAAAACAATACATATACCCCCCCCCCCCAATACATATGAAAAAAACAATATATACAAACCCCATACATATAAAAAAAATACATACTGTATATAAAAAATACATATATAAAAAAAATATAAAAAAGGAAATATATATTTATAAAAACAAATACATATAAAAAGACCCCAATGCATATAAAAAAACAATGCAGATTAAAAAGCCCCAGTGCAGATAAAAAACACCAATGCATATAAAAAAACACCAATGCATATAAAAAAGCCCCAGTGCATATACCAATACATATTACAAAATGCATATAGAAAAACATACATGTAAATAAAGAACCAATGCATATAAAAAACCCAAAACATATAAAAAAATACATATAAAAAAAGCCCCATGCATATAAAAAAAAAACAATACGTATAACAAAAACACCAATGCATGTTTAAAAAAAAGCCCCAATGCATGGAACTCGGCGTGGGACCGAAGGAAGAGGCCTGCAGCTGAGGGAGAGCAGGGGCCCGGCTGAGAGATGACCAGTAGCAGGGCCTGGCTAAAGGTCGAGCTCAATTTTCAGCACCGGCCGAACACCCCTGTAGCCACCGGGCCCGGGACACCTGTCCCGGCTGCCCCCCCATGTCAGCAGCCCAGGACACAAGCAGAGCCAGCTTTACACAAAGTACCTTAAAATATAGTCACAAATTGGAGGAACATGAAACTGATGACCTTAGCATCAAATTATCATTATCATTTGCATTCAGAATAATGATCCTTCATACTAAATCCTCCAAACACAATTTTCAGGAGACAACACTGACTTATGCCAAATGATACTTGAGGTCTTCCAGAATGCTACATTGTGTATATTGTAGATGTTAAACCCTTTCCAAAGATTGTTTGATGTCTTGTATACCACTGTATGTATTCCAGATATACTTTCATACTATGATATTTCTTTAGTCTAAGGGGCATATTGTAGTAGCTGGGAGTTTGTCCTTGCAAAACTGCATGGTTTGACATTGTCATAAGTCACAGAATAAAATTTAACAACTAGCCATATTCTGTATTGCAGATCTCATAATTTAAACCAGTATCTTGTTTAGTTCATTCCTAGAGCAGCTGCCCAGAATAGCAGAAGTTGTGGGTTCTGATCCTGTTGGGCTTGACACCAGTACCCAGGGGCAGATTGTAGGTGACATATGGCCCGCGCATTTCCCTTGTCTGCCAGCCCCCCTCCCGCGATGTCATGATGTCTCTGCATTACGTGACCTCACATTGTCATTGCAATGCCTCACCATGATGATACAGCATCACATGACATGGCGACGTCTATGAAGGAGTACCGCTCCAATCTTACAGATGCCTCGCTCTCTCCCCTGGCAATCAATTTAATTGTTTTGGGGAAGAGCGCAGGGACTCTGTAACCACAATGCAATGTGCAGCACTGACCCACAGTATATTTGGGACCATGTACCCTCTGGGCATTTGCCCAGTGTCCCGATGGCCCAATCCAACCCTGCCAGTACTCCCTTCATCACAATGGGCCTCAGTTTTGTTAGTATTAATCTTATGGACACATTTTATGAGGTGTGGGCTGTGACTCATTTAAATATAATTATTATATATAATATTTATTATTAGAATATATAATATTCTCATTATTAGAATATATAATATTTTCATATCATTAGAACATCTCTCAGGTACCTACAGGTGTCTCTCCCTATGTTAATTGAAGGGAATTTTTGAGGGGATATATATACAATGTGAGGTTTGGATATGTGAGAAGGGCTTACAGAATATGAAAACCTGCCAATCCAATTGGAAAGGGCTCTTTCCACATGGATTTTCACAAGTCGCAGCTACTAGAATATGCCCCTAAGTGCACAACACGTGCTGAATTATTGGCTGAATTATTGGCTTAAATTGTTTGTGTCTTTTTGTACTGTTTATATTTAGTGGTGCTACAAGGGTTACTGCATGTGGAAGACCACTAACCAAGTTAAACAAGATGGCAGCTGGGGAACCTGGACGAAATTTGGCTCTTGCTCGAGGACTTGTGGTACAGGTGTTCGTTTTAGAACCCGCCAGTGTAACAACCCAATGTAAGCCTGCACTTTACATAAGTATAAGTTAGTGTTCAATTTGTGTTAGCCTTACCATATCATAGCATAAAACAAATCATTGAACTTCTCTAAAAATTACATTCGTGGATTTTTTTTAAAAAAAGTCTGGTTTTATCAATGAATCTCTATAGAAGAAGCCATCATGATGACAAGGCACAAATTCAACTAGTGCACCGGATTACTGTAGTTACCAAATCAAAATAGACCGACACTCCACTTTTTGTAAAATATAGTATACCCTTACACGTATTTACCATCAATGTTTTGGTTCAAACAGGCAAAATGTGAAATCTTATGTTTTTTTTTTTTTAAATAAATCAGTTCTGTAGTATTAGATAGTATTTACTGCATTTTTTTTATAATCATCTTCTTAACGCCATTTTTAATGCGTTTTAAAACATCCTTTGATTTCTATAGCAGGTTTTAGCACACCTACCAAGCAGTGCAAGATCTTTGCAACACTTTCCTGTTTGTATTAATGTGTTGCAAATATTCCCTGCAGTTTGCTGTAAACTGTAACAATAGATAATGTTACTTTAGTAATATAAGGATAAATTGTAGCTGCTGACTTACATACTGACTGAAGCTGCCATTATGTTAGTACACAATCAGGATTTTACAGATTTATAACAAGAGCTCCAAACGATTGTTATCTTAGGTAAGAATGTAGAATTATACATTGCCACATGCTTTACATACAATGAAAGAAAGAGTGGGGGTAACGGGGGGGGGGAGGGTGGTGGATGTAGTATTGCTTCTTTAAGCCCAGTCATTTATCAAATGGGCTTTGACTGCAACGTTAATGGTAAAAAAAAAAAAGCTTATGTTTGATCAATATTGGAGCACCGGTCTGATTATATGTCCTATGTTTTAACAGTGTACATTATAAAAGCATATACTATATGCATAAATATTAATCTTAGAGGGTATTCTCATATAGGTTGTTTTACGTACTCACGCTATCAAAAAGAGTTATTTGGCTTCATTAACAATCTACATGGCAAATAAAGTGTATCTATTCATTTTCTGTATATTACAGTATGTGTAGGAAACGTGATATATATTATTTTAATTTGTGTTATTCCATCTCACCTACAATAACATCGCTTTTTAAAGGAAGTGCTGCCTTTTAACAGGGGTTTGACGGAAATTTATTTGTGGTGACACCAATGTTTTCTTTTTAGGCCAGTCAATGGCGGGCAAGACTGTCCTGGTTTAAATTATGAGTATCAGCTTTGCAACGTTGAAGAATGTCCCAAGCACTTTGAAGACTTCAGAGCACAGCAGTGTCAGCAACGAAATTCTCAGTTTGAGTACCTGAGTACTAAACATCACTGGCTCCCATATGAACATTCTGATGGTGAGAATTTGATTTGTCAATTTAATAATGGCAATTTTCTATTCCAGTAGTTCAAATGATTGCTCAGAGGCTGTATTGAACCAGTTATTAAAGTACGGTAGCAAACTAGTATACACATCAAAACTGTAGAGGACAAGGACCCTAATTTGATAGCACTCTATCACTAAATGGGTGATTAATGAATGAATTAAAATATACATTTTAATAGGAGTAACCGATAAAATACAGGGTGTTAAAATGACCAATTCAATAATACATAAATGATCCAATAGGGGTATTGAAACCCCAGATCACAGAAATAGCTTAGTACAGTGTGTCAAATATATCCACTGTGCTTGGTGATGTCTATATGAGAATTATACACCAGGCTTAAGGAGGGGGAAAGAGTAACTAAAAGGCATGAATGAACTGCCTGCAGCTGATAGGAGTAGCTAGGTAGAGCACTTACCTAAAAATGGGTAGCCACATACTGTATATGCAATACAGTATGAATTGTTCTAATATCCCCAGTGTATTGTCAGCAATCGGTGGTGCCTAATTGCTGCTGGTATTATGTAGCAAAGCAAGCCAATAATTGGACGTAAGTTAGCACAAATATAAGTTGCAACACTTGCCCATATAGTTGATGTTTCAACCAGGAGAGATTAGGTTAGTAAATAGGCGTGTAAGCAGAGATCTCTGATAAGTAGATCTGTGCAAACACTACCTGGTAAGTACACTTAAACCGTCGCCACCAGCGAAAGTTATAATTTGATTTTCCGCGACTGTCGCCAGCAACGTCACAAAAGGAGGTGGGCCGCTGTTTCTGATTGGTTTAGAGACAGTCACATGTGGTGACTGTCTCTAAAACATCAAATAGACCCGACTTCACATTGTTTTGCCGTGACGTTTCTCAGTCGCTTCGTTGCTCAGTCGCCGTCGCGCTTACTATAAGCGCTTGTGACGGAGTCAATGTATTTGATTTGGAGCGCTGTCACGTCGCCGTCGCAAGGCACTATACGCGTCGCCGTCACCATTGCGATAGTTGTAATTTAAGTTTAGGCGCCATCGCTGGCTACAAGGCCAGTGACTTCAGAAAGGGGGAAGCAGAGGGACGGAGAAGCTCTCTGATTGGCCACAAGGGGAGACCATTGCTGAAAAAAATCAAATAACAGTGACTACAAGATTTTTGGTAGTGCTGACAGTTGGTCGCGCCATCGCGCTCACTATAAGCGCCGACCACGGCGACAAGTCTTTTGTTTTGACGCAACGTCGCAGTTGCTGGCCCTATAAGCACAGCCTAATTCTCATATAGACATCACCAAGCACAGTGGATATATTTGACACACTGCTAAGCTATTTTTGTGATCTGGGGTTTCAATACCCCTTTTGGATCATGTATGCATTATTTAATTGGTTATTTTAACACCCTGTATTTTATCGGTTGCTCCTATTAAAATGTATATTTTAATTTATTCATTAATCACCCATTTAGGGATTGAGTGCTATCAAATTTAGGTCCTTGTCCTCTACAGTTGTTACGTTATACCGCCCCAATAGCACCAGCACCATTCTATCAGTACCATTATTAAGCTGTAGCGGGGTTTCTCTAGTATACTCTAGTCTACACATCATACTGAAAAACATATTTTATGATCATTAATTGATTAGATTAAAGTATGTGTCTTTAAAGCAGTAAAATAGATGAAAATTTATATATTTTTTAAATGAGTCAGTCCTGTATTATTCAATAATAGTGATTGTTTTAAAAAAAAATGTAATTCAACTCTTAATGCAATTTTAATGAGTTTTAAAGTATCCTTTGATTTTTATAGCAGCTTCTAGCACACCTCCCAAGCAGTACAAGATCTTTGCAACACTTTCTTGTTTGTGATAATTTTTTGCCAAATTTCCCAGCAGTTTGAGTTGTAAACTGTAACAATAGTTATAGATAGATAGACAATGTTTCCTAAGTAATATACAGTAGCTGCTGAGTTACACTGACTGAAGCAGCCATTTCGTTGGGCACACAATCAGGATTTTGACAGATTTAGAACAGGAGCACCAAACGATGGCAAGCTTAGGTCAGAATGTAGAATTATATATACATTGTCACATGCTTTACATATACAAATAAGAAAGAAAGCAGAAGGAAAATGTGGGGAATGTGCTATTACTGCTTTTAAGTATCCTTAAAAAGGCATACCCCAAAATATTAAGCCCTAGATTTACTAAACTCCGTTAAATTATGAAAAACAATGTGACATTACTTAAACCTATGATCATTCGAAGAAAAAATAATGGCCGCATGTGACCTCATTGGCATTGCCTAAACGTTGCATTATTTCAGGATAACACTATGTCATATTATGTTACTAAAGTCTTGGACTTACTCCCATCCAGACCCTGAAATAGGCATTGCAGGGGACAGAAATGCCAAGACTAGATGATAAATGTTTTATAAAACAAATGTTTTCAATATATTAATACCTTAGTAGCCCAAGTGGCCAGCTAGTTATGGGCCAGCTAATAGCACTGTAGGTCATGATACCAATAAGTGGTCATTAACCCCTTGAGTACAGCAAGCTACCTAGGCCCTCTCAAGGAAAGTGTAGGTCTTCTCATTGGCACCAAATAGGTAATGGTAACATAAAACGATTTAGCCCATTCATGTTTTCTTCCTCCAAGGTCTCCAGGGTCAATGGCCCCAGAAACGAATCCATTCTGATAATCCAATGTCCAACCATAAAAAACACATGTATATATATTTAAAAAAAACAACAGGTCAAAAATGCGATGCAGTACGGGACAATGGGTGAAATTACATAGACACAATAAGCATATTGACATACAAAATAAGAATAAATAAATCCAGACCTATACAGTAGGTATTGAGAGCCGTAGTTGTAAGAGATTCCATTCTAGAGGAACTCAGTATTGTAATGCTTTCTCCTGTTAGTAAGTGATGTGAGTTCTAGAGAATTCATTATTGGAAATCTTTCTGCGTGCCATTGCTTTTTCACTTAGTTTGCGTCTAAAATAGAAATTTTTGAGATGTCTCTGATTTCACCTGATAAATCTGGTTTTGTAAGGGAATGCCCACATGATTGTGTTTCTATTCAAACTGAATTTAGATGCATTGTTACAGTGCTCTGTGGCATACAAGCCTGCTCTACCGTGTACTGTCCATACCTTCTCAGCAGCTCTTGCTTATCACTTTTACACCCTGTGAATATTTATTATGTAAGACTAACTTTGTCCTTGCTTGTCTCTGGCTTTATTTCCCCAACTCCCTATTGAACTCTCGATACTGCTAATCATCCATAACTACCACCTTCATACAATAGCTGAATTAGTGTGTCTGATTATTGTACAGTAATTCCCTTAATGACGCTGTCTCTGTCTTTCTACTTGCATGAAACAGCCAACAAAAGATGCCATCTCTACTGTCAGTCTAAAGAAACAGGCGACGTTGCGTCAATGAAGCAGCTAGCTCATGATGGAACCCGCTGCTCCTATAAAGACCCATACAGTATTTGTGTGAGAGGAGAATGTGTTGTAAGTTAGATTTCTGCAATCCTTTTTTCTAATTAACAAACATGCACTGGCACAAATAAGCAGTGTGCATGTGGTTCAGATAGCAGAAAAGAAAACTGTGTTAACCTTATTTTTAATGTAAAATGTACAGTATTATGCATGTTTATTTTTCACATACTGTACATTGTTTTAGAGCATATGCATACTTTTGGGAACAATATGTTTTTTTTTTCTTTTTATTAGCAATGACAAAAAAGTAGTGTTAAGCCTAAAAAGATGTCAGTATATTGTTGGATTGGCAATAAAACATACAAAAAAAACCTTAGTTATTGGAGTGCAGTTTACCAAAACATGCATCTTGGGCCACACTTTATTGAAATCATCAAAATGTTTACTGTTTAAATATTCATTTCTGCTATCGTGTTTTGCATTTTGTGTATTCTGGGATTTTAGGTTGTTTTGTTTTTGCTTTTAAATTTGCACAAATATTTAAAGTCAGTTTTTATTCTAACGGCCCCGTTTTTCCTAATTTACCTCCATATAAAAAGTAATTCTTTCATTTTTATTTCAGCTATAGCCTTTTGAACTACATCATTAATAAAACATTGCTACATGAGCTTATACAGTACGTCATAATATTTGAATGTACTGTATTAGACTGGGTTTCAAAATCTAAAATTACTATTAATCGTAACAGTACTACATTTTTAAAATAGCTGGTAAGTTGAGTAAAACCAGATATGGCAATTTTTGTAAACCAATAATGTAAAAAAATAAATTGGAGGTTTCAAATACAATAATAAAAGCTACGATAAATCAAAAGTGTGACTGCAGCTGTCTAAATTTGGAAAAAATGTAGCCCCTCATTCAATATGCTGTGAAGTCCATTTTTTTACATGCAGGAGTAGAGTTTAATTATATTAATGTAAATACAACAAATCGCTTCTATAGCATGTTGAAGACATCCTTCGGGGATAATTCTACATCTTCTAAAATTGCCCTTTGGGACTTTTTGGGCCAAAAATGCCATCAGCATATATAGAATATAGAACAAGGTCCTTAGCCTTAGCAAACTTAATCATGGCCATCAAATTAGGGTTATTTGTACACTCCTATTTCATCTGGATGTCATAACTGAGCAGAAGTATGTACATTGAATGGTTTCTCTCATCTTCGTCATTGCAGAAAGTTGGCTGTGACAAGGAAATTGGTTCCAACAAAGTGGAAGATAAGTGTGGAGTTTGTGGCGGAGATAATTCGCACTGTCGAACTGTGAAAGGAACATTTACAAGGACGCCTAAAAAGCCTGGTACTAGCATATATTTTGTGGCTTTTAATGTAATACACATTGTCAGTGTAAGGTTGCTGGTAAAATTGCAAGAGAGGTAAAATGTTGTTTAAAAATATTTAAAGACCTACTTTGAAGCAACTTCTCGTTGCCATACAGACTGCATAGCATAACTGTTTGTTTTTTGGTACACATCCATGGTGATCCATGTTTATTGTCAATTATATATTGTTCACAATAGATAGGAGGCTATAACTGGATACGGTCTCTGAACCGTGCCTCAGGGCTTTTTCTCTGCATATTTTATGCTAGCCCTTTATAGGATCCCTTCTTCTCAGGGTGTTGTTCACCCATCTATCAGTTTTGTTATGATTATATGTGCAGGTGATTATTTCTCACTAGTCTGAGTTCGCTTAGTGACCATACGTCGTACCACATTTGTACCTTCACAACACACTAGTCTTGAATCATAGGTCTTCCAATTTTGGCATACACTTTATGCAATAGATTATATCCTTTTGGATTCAGTACTGGTATTAGGTACTATAGTACCCTATCAGTTATTTTAGAAAATAGTATTGCAATACTGATTCCTGTATCTATTTCCTCAGGATTTAATCCTTGTATGTGATAGCCTACAAACTATTAGGTATTACACAGACTAGTGTCTCCCTAGTTCTTTCTTCCTTATAAATTATTATTTGGAATTATTAATTGGTGTGTCATAAGGGAGTGGTCTTTGATCACTTCACCACATCCCTCTGTACAAACTATATTTTACAATATTATACTGAATTAATAGTCATTTTAAGTTTTCATTTACTCTCACTTCATCATTTTGAGCGCATTCATTGAGGAATCTTTCTGTTTGTTCTGTCAATATATGTGATAAAAAGTGACCAAAAATAAATGAAGGGTTACTTAATTCATTCATTTGCGATAAGTGATTAAAAGTGAATATTTTGTTTTTTTAAATCAACATAAAAACTGCTGCATTAAAGACCCAATTAAAGCATCCTAGTCATTCCTCTCCACAAATCCTCTGACAAAAATGGGGATCACAGGATTCCAGCTGAGATATTCAGTATAAAAGAGAAAATATGTATAAAGTATATAGTGTAATACGGTATTTACACTTTGAATAAACTTGAAGAAAAGCTTCAATCATTGAACTCACATGGCCCTGTTAATTTAAAGGTATGTTGACAGATTTACTGTAGTGTTGCGAATGGCACTTCAAACGGCAGGATATTTTCCATTGGACCCTTCTCAATACAAGCCTTCTTTGGTAAGTGTGTGTTCTAAACCAGAGATGTGGGGGACATCCTGGAGGTCGTCTCTCGATCAGAGATGAGAATAGAGAAAATAACCAATAGTGTAGATGTTGAACCTTTTTATGTATCAAAAGTAATCTTTTCGTTTCCTGACGAAGCCTAAAGTGAAATGTAAGTTGATTCACTGGCAGACCAGAGAGGGAGGACCGCCAGCTCGGAGCCATACAGTAACAATAAAAGACAAGTGTGCAACTAAAATTAACTAAAAAAAGTGCATATATGTGACTGTGAATTACCACCAAATGCTCAGGTAAGTGACACAAAGGTGATATTACTGATGAAACTCTGTTACCAATCAGTAGATAAGAGATCGTCTGCTGCTCTACATAGGGTAGCCCAGGACCGTGGGTAACTAGAAGCAACAAAACAAAACACAGCGCACAACGCTCATCGTGAAAAATGTAAAAAAACAATGTTTATATATTAAAAGATTTCAAGGTTCTGCGTACATCAAAAGTAAACAGGCACAGAATGCTACAATGTAGCTGTTACCACTCATTGCGAACTGGATTAGGACTGCACAGGAACAAAATCATCAGATGTCTTTCCCCACATCATAAGTCTATGACCAGAGTAGGTTTTCAGCCGATAATATGCTCAAATTGTCTAATAGACAGTCCCCAGAGTCTAAAATTAAAATATCCAGTACTACATAATGTCAGGGTCTCCTAGACCTCCTGCCTAGCCATAGTTCTTCTTTGTCCACTGGGTGTGCTGCTGTCTTCTGTTTCCTCTGGGTTCCTCTGTCTGCCTGTCTGTCTTCTTGTTGCTCCTGTCTGTCCTTTATAGCTTCTGCTTCCTGGTTGGTTCAAATGCCTTTGCTTCAAGTCAGACTCCGTTGCACATGCCTCTTTCTTTGATCCTGATCTGTTCCTGTACCTGTATTATAGTCTGTTCACAGTAAAGGCCCTTGCTGGTAATCTGGCTTGTCCCTGTTTGTTCCCGTTCTCAGTCCCTGCCCCCAGACCGGTCCCTGCTCCCCAGTCCTGTTCCAGTCTCCACATTGCCGACCTCTGCTTGTTACCTGACTACGCTACCTGCCGCCTGCCTCGGACCTCTGCTTGTTACCTGACTTCGCTACCTGCCGCCTGTCTTGGACCCCTGCTTGTTACCTGACTTCGCTAACTGCCGCCTCTGATCTCTGCTTGTGACCCCTACTACGCACGTGCTGTTCCAGCCACTGAGATCCTACCCGCCACAGGAGTCTCCCGTGACACATAGAACCAAGGAGTAGCAGTCTCAACCTCATGGATCAGCGTCTGTTGTCTGATTTTTGTTTTGATGTACGCAGAACCTTGAAACCTTTTAATATATAAACATTGTTTTTTACATTTTTCACGATGAGCGTTGTGCGCTGTGTTTTGTTTTGTCGGAGCCATACAGACCTGAAGTGCAAACCAACACTGTTTGTCCCAGTAAAGCTGCAGTGAGATCATCTCTTGAGTAGTAGAGAGCTTGCTAGCTGTAATACACCCATGCAATTTCTTTATATGCCTGTTTAAGTGCTAAAATATGTGAATGCACACTTTAAAGATTACTTTTGATACATAAAAATGTAATTTAGAACTTTTTGATCTAAATTTAGATCTACTGGTTGTTCTCTCTATTCTCATCTCTGGCACCAAGACAGCCTTGAAGATGTCTCTCGCATCCGTGGTTTAGAACACACACTTACCAAAAAGGGATTGTATTGAGAAGGGTCCAATAGAAAACTATCCTACCGTTTGAAGTACCATTCACAACACTATATCTGTCAAATTGCCTTTAAATTAATGGGGCCATGTGAATTCAGTGATTGAACTTTTCCTCAAGTTTATTGAAAGTGTTCATACTGTATTACACTATATATACACTTCTATACTGAATATCTCATGTGGAATATTGTGCTCCCCATTTTTGTGAGAAGATTTGTGGAGAAGGTTGATTTTGCAAATGGTTTGTTTTATAAGACAGCTTTTAGGAGCATGACTAGGAGGCATGTAAGACTGTACTATGTGTAATCCACTGTTTGGAGATAACTGACAACAAGACGCATTTGAACCAAAGTTTCACTGTTAATGTGATGTTTACTGCTTTACGTTAGTACTGGCAATACAGTCATTAAATAGTCTAATCAACTTCTTCCTACAGGAAAACAATTAAGCAAGAGGTGCCAAAAAGAAATCTTGTTGCTGGAAAATGAGATCTGCAAGTATCTTACGATCACCTACAGTACATAATCAATGCAGTTTTTTGTCTTATTTTCATTGACTAGTATTGATAGTTACTGTACTTTTTTTTTTACACTAACTGCAGTTCACCTTAATAATTACATATGCCTAATATGCCTCTAACATTATATTTAAACAAAAAAACATGTAAGTTGCTGAAGGCATCCGAAATGCATTGTAATGCTATAAAATACATTGTGTGTTGGGCCTTTCTAGCACTGAAAGGCATTATAAAACATACATGAAATAAAGAATAGTCAATGAAAAGTTGAGACGTGTTGCCAGTACAGTACATTAATTAATGCTGCTCTATTTAAGGGAAAACAAGAGGAGCATTCACATTACCTAAGGGAGCTCGAAACATATCCCTATCTGAGTCAAGGGAGTCTAAAAATATTGTGGGTAAGTGGCATCACAGATTGCAGAAGATCTGTGATGATTATAGACGTCAGTGGTTGAAGCTCGTAGGACAATTCTTAGCCAGCACTGCAGCAGAAAAGGCAAAATGTTCATGTTTCATATGTTCAAGATATACTTCAGTCGTTTGTATGCATATACAGATCAGACATTATAACTTTGGAGAAACATTACTGTATGTCAAGTTATATCAAACGGTTACTTATTATAGAAGTCATGGGTTTACATAAGAAAAATGAATATTTTGTCCTGTATTGTTATTTTCCATCGAAATATGGCAAAATAACAAACTCCAGCATGTTTGTAACAAGTTCTTTTTTTCCTCTAGGAAAAGCAAGACAAAGGATATCAACTTGTCACAAACAAATACACTAATCATATTTTACCTTGTGCTTGTTGTAGGTTTTGGATTTCCTCTTCTGCTAATTTTGGCTTTTCTATTATTTAATGCTATACTAACCATAGCTAATATTTTTTTTTCTCTCTCTACTTTCTCCGTGATTACAACACATGGATAGGGTACCTAAAGATGTTTGATATCCCCCCTGGTGCTAGACATGTGTTTATCCAAGAAGACGAGGCTTCTCCTCATTTTCTTGGTAAGTGTTTCTCTCCTGGAGGTTGGCCTCATTCCTGAAAGTTAACAGGAACCAACAGACATATTGAGAGGGGAAGACTGTGCATACAGGAACTGTAAAATGTATGTAAGCCTTTTTGTGTGGTTATGCATTGAAGTATGCATAGCCATACATTTTACATTATAGCTAAGCAATTATGCTAACGGTTGCTTTCACAATCACAATGCTTGAACCTGTATGCTTCTTGTCAAATTCATGACATTATATTAACGTTATAATGCAATCTCACAGCTGCAGTTTTATTTTCCTTAATATAGTATGTTGAAAATGTTGCAATAAACTATAATTTCTTTTTAAAGGCCTAATTGTTATGCTATATAATGTATATTTTAAAAAATTGCAGATTTTTATGTTCCCTTTTAAGAAAGCAGAACATTTTACACAGATATAATTTTCTCTTTTAATGCAATTGGCATCTCAAAATACGTTCGTTGTTTGCTGGAATGCTACAAATTTCTGACATTTCTTACTAGAGTAAGCAATAGTTTAGCTTCCTCTTGATTATTAAATAAATTGTTACCTTCTGCAAATTCAATAGCATGTTTTTCCTACTTAAAATATTTATAAAGAGGATTTTTGGAGAAACGTTTCTTTTTTTCTTTTAACAACTACTTTCTTTTCCTGCGGTTTTATTCAAAAGACCCTGGTGGGGATTGCACATTTATATGATGTGTGAGCAAAGCAAGCATATCTTGTTAACATGCACATTGTGTTGGTAGCTGCAAGAAAATGATTTTTGTACTGTAGGTTCACAGGTTCTTGGTGTTAATGAAGAGATGCAACAACCTTTATTGAACTACAATAAAAACTGTTGTATGTTATTTTTAATACCACTGAAAGATCTTGTTCATGTATTCAATTGTCTCGAAAATGTATGTTCAAACATAAATGTAGACTATTGTAAGGCCAGCAGAATGTAGAAGAGCCAATAAGCTACTCTCACTTTGAGTCTATTCCAGCTGCAGTAGTTGGGTTATCATCATACCAGTCCCCATGTTGAAATTATCTCTCAATAAATTAGACAACAAGTTTATGCATGGCAACCAAACAGTATGGCAAGTCAGCCGAGCCAAAATTCATTCGGTTGTTCCACGTCTCTATTCCACAGCAGTACTGACTAGCTACCAAACACCAGAACTATACGTAGAGGCATAATATTAATTCTATTTTTTAATTGTTGGTGGTATCCCACAACCTGAATGCTTCCATCAATTACACATTATAATTTGAATGAGTAGAACGTGTATTGTGTATTATGAACTAAGTAGAAATAGCCGTGTTTGTCCAGTTGCGATAGTGCAGATTAAATGAATACTTCAGTATTAGGTGATACCTTTTTTATTTGGACTTATAATAGATATTATAAGACAAGCTTTTGAGAGCTCTCTCTCCCTCAGGTCAGCAATAATGATTTACAGAGATTCAATGAGCTTAACACAGAGATAAATCACATCTGTGTTTAACTCAATATTTTGTAAATCAGAAATTGCTCGACCTGAGAGAGAGAGCTCTTGAAAGCTTGTCTTATAAAATGAATGCTTAGTCCAAATAATAAAGGTATGGCCTATTACTCATTTACTCTGCACTTTTGTGTATTACAATTTTTCACAAACAACATGTTTTATATAATTCTGTCTTCTTTTGCTTAAAAATCATATTTTGAACAGAACAAAAAAGACACAGCATATAAAGTACAAATACATTCCAGCCTCTTTCAGTAAACATTTCTGCCACATAACAAAATGAATACAACTTGAGATCAGACAAGAACTGTACAGCCCTCCTCGCCTGCTTGTGCCTGGGGAGGAGTTTCAGAGTTCCATGAATGTTTACCCTTTACCTTAGCTGCTTCAAGGTTTCTACATTGGAGAAACAGTGGCCAAAGTACAGAATGTTAAACTGACCAACTATTTTGTTGGCCTTGGGGAGAAATTCATAGTGCTCTGCTGCCCTCTCCAGGCACAGGACTATGTCTTGAACTGGGGCGGTGCTACTCTAGACTGAATTTGCACCTGGCAAATGTTCATCATTTACACAACTGGAATTAAGTAGCAGGAATTTCAAATATAATATAGTTTAGATTGAACAAGTCAAGTCATTTGTTCCGTAGAAGATAGCATTCACCAAAACAAATACCGTGTTGGCCCGCATATAGTGCGACCTCGCACATACCTGTAATATGTCCCTTACAGTTTTGAAGGTTTTAGAAAGGGGGGAAAAAGAAAGGTCTCGAATATACCTCAAGGCTTTTTTTCCTCCTCCTGCTCCTTGCCTGGGGTGTTTTTTTTTTATTTTTATGGGGCAATTATATTACTGTTTTAGCTCTTTTTTTCACACACCAACACAGACACACACACACACACATTTACCAACACAGACACACACACACTTACCCACCGACACACACACACACACTTACATACACAGACATACCCACACACACAAACACACACACACAACCAGGAGATCTAGAGAGGAGCAGCTCAGAGCAGGAGTGCCCAGAAGTTGTTAAGCAGCCTGACAGCCTACTCTCCTCCTCTCTCCTGCCGGCTACAGTACAGCTGTTCTTATCTGATCGGCTCCGCTGCATCCTCCTCTGATCTCCTCCAACTTCCGCTCCCTTCTTACCCGGCCAAACTGAGAGGATACCGGCTCAGGTCAGTCCCTGCAAAACCGGGACGTCTGGTCACTGTAGCCCGACGGCCATCTTGGATTTTTTCCCCAGTATAAATGCTAGACTGCAAATATAGTGCGAGTGCAGGGTTTGGAAGGGCAATTTCTGTCGGAAAAACCTTGCACTATATATGGGTCAATACGGTAATTTAATTAGAAAACAAAACATTAAAAAAGTTATATTCTTATAAACCTCTTTTTTTTAACACTGGGCAGCCATCAACAAATTGCATAAGACTTTATAGCAGGTTATTATTTAAGATGTGCTAATCTGCATTGTCATAAGGAAACTCCAATTCAAGTCAATATGAGTTTCAATTGGCACTATCACAGTTTAATAATGCAGCCTCGTAATTTAATGCAACACATTCAAGTGCTCTGCAAGCATAATGCAAAGTGTTGCAGACATTTCCAGCATAAAAGAGAATAACTTTGAGCAATAGAGTTTAGGAGAAAGGGCACAGATTCACTATATTTTCTTTTTCTGGTAGCCATTAAAAACCAGGCCACTGGACATTACATATTAAATGGGAAGGGAGAAGAAGCCAAGTCACGATCCTTCATAGACCTTGGTGTGGAATGGGAATACATCATTGAGGACGACATTGAAACCGTACACACGGATGGACCGTTGCATGATGCAGTTGTGGTGCTGGTATGCTATAGTTTGCACGTTTTATTGTTTTAGTATTATATGATTTATTATAGACTCTAATTAAATAATCACTGTAGCTTACCTTAGATAAATACTTTAAGATGTAGAGAAAGGGTGCTTAAGTTATACTATAGCATTTGAATGGGGGAGTTCTGAAAATGGAAATGCACTAGAGCATAAAGTAGAATAAGAAGGGGCATATATAAAAGGATAACAATAGAGAAATGTGGTAGCCAATGGTGATAAGGCAACAAATGCAGTACTGGGTTTGAAACTCTGACATACCATAGTGCTGCTATATCACCTTACCTATATTCAATGAATTCATTGATTTTTCTTTGCAACAATTAAGACTTATTGTGATCTCATTGAAACGGCACTAACCTTATGTCATAAATGAAAACTACCAATGCATACACAATGTAGGAATATATTTTTGTAACATTGCATTATATTATAAGCCCTGGATTTTATTAAAATAGTCATAGTTAATTAAGGGGAAGGGAGAAAAAAGGATGGCTCTTGCAATAGTCTTGTCGTTTTAAAAAGGTGCCTGGGGCTAATAAATTGAAAACAAACAAAAACTTGCCGAGACAAGAGCAGAACCCCTTTAAACTAGCACTCTATTGGTACGTGGTATGTTGTGTATGTTGACCCTGATGACGTCACCATAGTGCGACCTCGGTGCATAGCTCGGGCTACGAGATGGGCTTCCTCCAAAAGCTGATATACACTATTTTTATATTTAAATAACAGATACTATATAGTATGGCAGGGATACCAATCTAGGATCCCCAGTGAGGTCCCGCTACGTTATAATAAGGCCCTACATTCTGCCAAACTACTCTGAGTATATATTGCATCTATGGTCTGCATGATGCCAAATAGAAGCAATAGGCGACATTAAGAATACTATTCATGGTTGCATAAGCTTTGTTGCCTAAATACCATCAACCATAAAGGTATCTTTCAACAGTGAAACTACCACTTGTGGGATCATCATATACAGAACTACTTAAACCTTATCTAGGGAAACGGGCTGCATTTAAAATACACAGTGCTGCGTTTTACCTATGAAAACCAAAACTGTGGCCATGCATAACAGTCCATCCTACACCTCCTGATATAACGAGGTTAAAAGCGATGAAACTTTATTCCATGGAATGACTCAACTATTAGGAGCAACTGTTAGTTGCTACTAGGAGTAGTGTATACCTACATCCGTATAAGGCCATTATGTCATTTATAATTAAATTTTAATATAGGGATGATATATGTTGCATAACTAACTCTGACACGTAGTACTAAATTTAAACTTGCAATTATTTATTAGCAAATTATTCTAAGCTAAGCTAATAGGCTGGTTCGTCAATATAGGGAATATAGCCTAACTCACTATCCTTCTATCCTGCCTATTAAAAGAGAGTATCGATAAACACTATGGGGCCTATGCAGTAAAGGTTCCAAAAAAATATCACAAAAAGCAAAGCTGGGGCGCTCCCTAACTACCACCTGTGGCGTGTAAAAGTATAACACCTGTGGGCTAGTGTAGAAACCAAAGAAGTGAGTATATACTAGTCCTTGTCACAGTTCTGCAGCTTGACCAAGAAGAAGATGAAACCCATGATCTTCTTATAGCGGCGATGGATACGATGTAGCGGTCAGCGCAAGATGTTGATCTCAGAAAATAAAGAGATAATGAAAACACAGAAATTAGTGCATGTATTAAATGGACACAGTCTGTCCTCTTGTGCATAGGTGGAAGGGGGGGGAGGGGAAGGAGGTGGGAGGGGGGGAGGGAGTGAGAGGTATTAACTTGATAAATGACAATAAAAAAGTAGTGGAACAAAAATCATATATCTCAGTGACTCACACGGCCTTATGTGAGACCCTTCCCTCAGAGGCGGATGGTAAAATGGGTAACTACATATGAATACTCCAGCAGTAGAGGATATATAAAAATGGAAGAACAACTCACACGGCCTTGTGTGAGCCCCTTCCCTCAGTGAGTAAGTGCTGTCAGTCTTTTTATGATCAGTCACGTCTCCTTCTCATTATCTCACAGTGGAGACAAGGTGTGGATAGCTCCTCTCCCGGGTGCCCATATAACAAGAAATGGGCAGAGCCTGGATTAGTTACAATAAAATAATTTATTCCAGCAATAAAGATAAAACTTTGGAACACTCACACACAACGAAAACAGCCCAGAACCAGCCGTAGGTCTATCCGGTAGACCCTTTCCTTCCCGATGAACTCCCGCTGGCGCGTCCGACAGCAGGACCGGTGTCGGGGGATCTTGCCGGAAGTCCGGCGGCTGCCTGGGTCCTACACACAATGAGCACCGGCAGGGAACTACGCGTTTCGCAAATAATGCTTTGTCAGGTTCCACTACTTTTTTATTGTCATTTATCAAGTTAATACCTCTCACTCCCTCCCCCCCTCCCACCTCCTTCCCCTCCCCCACCCCCCTTCCACCTATGCACAAGAGGACAGACTGTGTCCATTTAATACATGCACTAATTTCTGTGTTTTCATTATCTCTTTATTTTCTGAGATCAACATCTTGCGCTGACCGCTACATCGCATCCAAAAAAATATCGCCAGGCCATTTATAGCGCCATTTTTTGGAGCGTTGCTATCACGGTATTCAGAAAGCCTTTATTACCTGTCATAGAAAAATTCCAAAAGTGCCAGCAATTGGATTGACCTTCTGAAAAGGCATTACCCGGTGATTCATTTCTGCTACAGAGAGAGCTGCTCAGAGAGAGCCACCTCTCCCAGCAAAAATCTCGCCCGAAAATGATGTTTTTTAATCTACATTGTATTACTAGTGTAGATTTGCAGGGGGTCTCCGGAGCAGAACCGTGTTGGTTTGAGGTCTGGGGACCCCCTTCTTCCCAAGATACAGGGCCCTTTATGAGGTGCTGTTATCTCCTATGCATGGGGATATCCCGATCACGTGACGCGGGACATTTATATATAATAATATGGGCATGATAATCCTCTATAGCACTCAATGGGCACCCTAATCAAAATAAATTAATGCTCCAAACACACAATAATAAAACATTACAAAACGAAAAAAAAAAACACAATTCACTAAATAAAAACACTAGCCAGCTAATCCAATTAATACAAGCAATAACCAGATCAACAATGAATTAATTCAACCATTGACCAATCAAAGCAATTAATAAAACAACAAGGAATTATTTCAAACAGTAACCAATCAAACCAATTATTAAAACAACTCAGAATTAATTGTAACAGTAACCAATCAAAACAATTAATTTATACAACAGCAATTAATTTATTGAAACATTAACCTTCAAAGAAATTAATTATTAAAAAGTATCTGAAACACAACCATTAAATGCATTAGCCAACAAAAGACATCATTAAAACTGCAGTTCAAGCTCCTAGTTTTTTTTTTTTTTTTTTACTTTAATAGTTTCATGTGGGCAATCTCTACTTACCTAAAGAACTGCATAGCTACCAGTCAATTCGTTCTCCGTCTATTGATCGGCAAAGTTTGGTGACATCTTTAGATCTGGGGAATGGTTGCTATAGCAACAAACATGCTTGTTAAAATAGAATACAAGAAAATTGGTCTTTCAAAGTTGTTTTTTTTTTTTAAACAGAAAATGCTAAAAGTATATTCTTACTACAGAACTGATTTATTAAAAAAAACACACATGCAGGATATTGCTTGAACTGCGGCTTTAATTAAAATCGAAAATCAATCGCCAACATTTTATTTAAATAAGCAGCAAAATACCAAACAATGCCATCCATATAATAAACTGACATCGCAAAAATCAACATGAATACAAAGCAAGAAATGCCAAAAAAATATTGTCCTAATAATCTATTGATCTGTACCCTAATGCGTTTAATGTTGTGTTTCGGATATTTCAATTTTACTCCTGCCGGATGGGATTGCCGCAGCCAATGTTCTTTTGTCTTGTAGGCAATTGTTTGTCTATTTAAGTAATAATTATTTTAACATAACTTTTACTATTAACTTGAAACAGTTATTTAGTTATTCTTTGTTTGTGTTTACTGTGTAGATATTTTTGGTTTGGTGCTTGGTGCTTAGTGCTATGTTTGTTAGGCCTCGGGCATGGTCAGCGCTTAGGCGCTGGCCCGTGCTGACCCGCACTGACGCTCGGCAGCGAGCCCCTGCAGCCGCAATGAGAGCGGCTTTAGCAGGAGCTCGCGCACGCTTCCGCAGGCATGCGGAAGCGTAGCTGACAATACAATATTTGTTTTGACGCTCATGGGAGCGCAGGGCCGGTCACGTGAGCGGTTCGCCCAACGAGGGCGAGCCAGCTCCGTGACGTCACTGACCCGCCCCTGACACGCCCCCGGATGGCGCGCGAACTAAGGCCAGGGAAAACACCCGCTTTCCCTCAGCCTCAGCGCGCCTCCGCAAGGCTGTAGTCACCATGGACTCAGCCGTAGTGTTACACTATGATTGCTCTTTGTGTTTGTTTGTATGTGCTGTGAGACTTCATTCAAGATCTACCCCGCACACTGATTGGATATCAAGGACTGGACCTTTATTTGGTCAGAGTTCACCACTGGTGATTTATGGGTTTTATATTATTATAGGCGCCGGTTAAGTGTATTTTTTTGATTGGTTACTGTTACAATTCCAAGTTGTTTTAATAATTAATTGGTTTGATTTGTTACTGTTTGAAATAATTCCTTGTTGTTTTATTAATTGCTTTGATTTGTTAATAGTTTAATTAATTCATTGTTGATCTGGTTATTGCTTGTATTAATTGGATTAGCTGGTTAGTGTTTTTATTTAGAGAATTGTTTTTTTTTTATTTCGTTTTGTAATGTTTTATTATTGTGAGTTTGGAGCATTAATTTATTTTGATTAGGGTGCCCATTGAGTGCTATAGTGCTTATCATGGCCATATTAATATATGGGTATGATGTACCACTATACTACTTAATGGGTATAGTGGATCTGGGGTGGGTGCTTAGGCCTCCCGAGTGGGTAGTGGGCAGGGTGGGTTAATCCCTTAATTACTATTCTGGTTATTAAACGCTAAAGTGATTAAGATGTTAGGGGCCATTAAATTGTATTTCTTATGTATGTATGCTTTATGGCAATGGAGGTCAGGGACCTGCTTTATCATGACGAGGATGCCCATCATATTGCTGTGGTAAGTAGAACTGTATTTATTTACTTTATTTATGCTGGTTAATGTTGTGTTTAATAATGGGCAAATAATCTATTATCCATATCTGGATAATAGTTATTTTGCCCATTACTGTACTGTAAGTGTTTGGGGGGGGGATTGATTGAAATGTAGGCCATGTTTTATTTGTTGACATACAGGGTTGGAATTTTAGGTCTGCGGGGACCTATGGAGACCACCTGAGGAACCCCGGAAACCCACAGGTACCACCTGCGTACCCATGGGGGACACCTGTGGGGAAGAACCGGGGGCTCTGCAGGCCCGCAGGTACTATCCGAGGGCCCCTAGACCTCCGTGGGAACCATCCGAAGGCCCTCGGACACCTGTGGGGATGACCTGGGGACCACCCAGGGGCCTCAGACACCTGTGGGGGTGACACCTGTGAGCCCACCTGTGGACCCTATTGTGGCCCACGGTGACCCGAGGGGACCTCCTGGATGCCAACGGCGCTTAGTGGGGACCAACCGGTGACACCTGTGGGCTCCCCCTCTGGTGCACTGTGGGGCCTGCGGACACCCGTCGGGCCCACCGGGGAGCCCCGTTGGTCTGGGGTATGAATCCTGTATGTTAAAAAATAATTAATGGTTTTACATTATGGGGGGCACGGGGGGTGTTTATTAAATATTGCTATGTTTATTGTGGCCTAGTAGGTGGGTATTGGGGCTATTGTGTGTGTATTGTTTTTATTGTGGGTAGCGGGGGGGTGTGAAGGGGTATTAGCCCCAAGGATTGGTGTTTAGGCCTTGCGGGTGAGTAGCAGGTGGGTTAACCCCTATATTACCGTAGCAGTATTAACTGCTAAGCTAATGGAGGGGTTAAGTCCACCCGCAACCGCCCCCCCCACAAGGCCTAAACACCCACCAGGAGCCAAATACCCCCTTCACCCACCCCCACTACCCACAATAAGCCTGGCACGGGTGGTTAACACCTTCATTGCCTTAGTGGTTAGCCGCTAAGGTAATGAAGTGGGCTGTAAATGCATTTTTCCTGCATCGGATGCATGCCGATTGGTATCAGCTCTGGAGACTCCCGGCATCAATCCTAGCAGGAAAAATGTCCTCAAAAATTCTAACTTCCGTACCGCTGCCTTGTCGACGCTTCTCCCCACCAACTTGCCAACTTTTCCTGGCGTTTAGATTTGGGGACAAAATCGCCATTCTAGGGCCGCGATAGGCAGCGATAACCTACTCGCGGCTACTAGAATCGCGCGTGTTTATGAACATTCTGAAAATTGTCAATAAGTGGCTTATCGCCGCTCAGTCGGCGATTTGATTTTGTTCAAAAGTGTTTTTGGCGATTCAGGCATTTATCGCCCACTTATCAACGCTTTCTGAATCAGAGAAGGCATTTTGGGCGATAAGTGGTCGATAACTGACTTATGAACACTCACTGCATGAGGCCCTATGTACTAAATATAAGCAAGAACCATTATACACTATCACATGTATTCACCACCTCAGCATCAGTGTTCTGGTATCAGTGAATTGTGACAGATTTATTAGCAGACTGCTTGATACCAACATACAGTACAGGTTTACTAATATAGGCAATACATCTCAGCCATCTAAAAACCTGATCCTGTTTACCATGGGTTAAACCCAATAAGCAACATCCATACATATTGGTTTCAACACAGTGGTTGCTGAACCTTACCCCAGTCCATCAGGGGTTTATACCTACAACTGTGGCACACATATTTTCCCCATTATTAATTGTGTTTGTACATTCTGTTTCTATTTGTCTGTATGTTTAGTTTTGTCCCATTTATTTTAACTATTTGCCCATTAAATGTTACATTTTAATTCAGTCATAATTCTACCAATAGAGTGCTAGTTTAAGGGGGCTCTGTTCTTGTCTCGGGATGTTTTTTTTGTTTGTATTAAAATAGTGACTCTTAAAGTCAACACAAGGAACCTAGAAACATAAATGTATCTAAAATATAATACCAATAGTACACGAGTATAAAAGCATGTAGGTACTAAGCCATTACTCCCGCACTGTTGAAGAAGATTTTGTTTAATTGTGTAATGATCTCTTTATTGTAACGGTTTCCTTTTAATATTTAGACCTGTCTGTTCTAGAAGGCCATAAGTTCATTGTTATAGCACCTCTGACATTAAAATAGAAAGAAGATGATTTAAATTGATGAGAGAGATGTGTCGACATCAAGAAAATGCAAATAGGAGTTTCTGTGACGTATTACTCAATTTTCTGCTCGCATTTACATCAAATGTACAGTATAAAAGTGTTTCTTATATTTGGCGTAAAATGTTAAGCAATGTGACCCACAAGTATTTTTTAAGACAATATAAGATACAAATATGATGCATAGTTTGCTACAGTACATCTCATCGTGTAACTCCTCCCTCACTTATCCTATTGTCACTCACCGCAAATTGCAGGCGGCGCAAAACTAGGAACAAAGCCCTTGATACATTGACGCAAGATGAAAGTGACACCATTTGTGTCAATTGTACTATACATTTGAGATTTTTGGAATCCAACACCGCTAAACAAGTAGCTAATAACATCATGATAGATTTTGTTCAGATTTCAGAGATTCGGGGTGTTGGATTCCCAAAAACGGAAAACACCATCTGGTAACATTCATCAAATGTATTTTTCTTTAAACTTTTATTGATTTACTTCATTCACTAAAAAAGTTGTAAACGTGTGGATCTAATCAGCTCTTCCTTAATGCTCATTAGCAGACTGACTGTACCAAATGCATTTTAGTGAGAAAAAAAACCCACCACGTTTCTTAAAACAAATGTCTAACTGTGTCATATAGATTTATTTTATATTTTTCTTTCTTAGGCCCAGATCCACAGAAGGTTGCTAAGCTTTATCACACCTTTACCCCATTCATATGACTGGAAGCTGAGGCGTGCTAAACCTTTTGTGGTCTTGCGTCTAAATGTGCTAATTTTCAGGCCCTGTGAGAATATAAACAATGTTATTACATTATAATATACATTTGCTCTGTATTGTCATTTGTAAAGGTTATACCCCAGGAGAATGACACTAAGTCCAGCTTGACTTATAAATATATCATTCATGAGGACTCTGTGCCTACAATAAGTAACAACAACGTGCTCCAGGAAGAATTAGACTCTTTTGAGTGGGCGTTAAAGAGTTGGTCTCAGTGCTCAAAACCGTGTGGCGGAGGTAAGGAATTTACCAAAACTTTAGTTTGATATTATTAACATGTAAGGTATTGATAAAATAAACAATGGAAATGTTAGTTATGTCATTCAAATGGTGATTTCCATTTTTAAAATACACCTACTGTAAGTTTAGTAGTTTAGCTAACTCTGTTAAGAAAGCATTACATACAGTAAATATGAGCTTCTTCCAGGGTGCTGTTTCTACAGTGAAATGTACAGTACTTCGGGTTCGTAACGTCACAGTTTGATATCGGTTACCTATGATCCACTTCGAGTACTCCCTGGCACTCCTGGCAGCATCTGAGCAGTTAGATCGGAGCCTGTTCGAGCTCATATCCACTGCTTTGGGTGCTTTACTAGCTATTTTGATCCAACTTCTAGCGGTGTTATCTATGCCTCTACAGACACCTGTGTGTCAGCTCTTCTTGTTCCCGCTGCTCTCATCAGAAGGGTTCCCGGTGCGCACCACCAGAGTCCAGCAATCAGCTGCGGTTTACAGAGACTGGCGGTCTGCAGCACCTGAGTGTGAGAGATCTGCTAAATTTTGTATCTACACTGGCGACACACTTTATTCGAGCTTGGCTAGTCCCACGAATTCGGGTATACCCGGGTGTATTGAGGTTTGTGACTGTTTTCTGCCCGAGTACATTGAGTTATTTTCCAAGCAGGGATTGAAGCATTTTATTCCCGCTGGCTGCAATACTGCACAGTATATATATATAAACTGCATTACAATTCATGAATTTATGCCATCTGGTAGACACGCAAAGCATTGCAGCCTATTAAATCCTAATCATTATCATTTAACAGATCAGCCGCCCATCAGCCAGGCATGAACCCAGGCTGGGAAGGCAAATGCAACGGGGCTTGTCAGAGGTTAGTAGTGGCTTATTCCAGGTATCTGCCAGGTACATACCGGGTATTTGCTCGAATAAAGTGTGTCGGTGCAGTACAGTATGTGGTTTAAATTGCCCGTGAACTCAGGCGTCCCTCTGCTCTAACAGTTGGGGGTGTTCATCTAAGCCGTGCGACATGTTCGGAATAGACATTCATTGTAAAGATCAAAAGCGAATTAGCTAATCAAGGTCCAACTATCCTGCTCTTCAGTGAGTTTGACTGCATAAACCACCCTAGCATGCTAACAATATCTGTTTTATACAACAATACAGGTGTTTAAACCATGTGTTTTAAAGAACTGTCGTAATTTTCGGTATTTAATTAATACACTGATCTATGATCAGTCTTTTAAACTAACAAGTATTATAGTGGTGAAATAATTGACCGCCAAGTATAGCTTTTATTATAGTCATATTCTATTATTGTAACTACTGATACTTAGTTCACTGTCTCTACAGAACTATGACACTTTCTTTGCTACATCTGCTGCCTTATAATAGTATTTTAAACATTATGTAACTCCCTTTACTTTGATCTAGATATGTTAGCATTACCAACTGATTAGTAGGTTCTAGCGTGGTTAACATTTTTTCAGCAATAAGAATGACGGTTACATTGTACCGCAAAAAACACTGCTATATCACAATAGTGATTGATTTGCCTTTTAGCTCATTGAGCCAATTCACCACCACCTAATCATAGTGCCTAATTGGAGAACTACCTACTAAATAGCACTTAGCAAGGTGGTTAACATTCATTTCTTCTGATTACTATTTAGGATGCATGCCACATCCTGCTGAAGGATTTATATCAGCATTTGGAGGGATGCGCCTTCAGAGGCTAACAGTAGTAATTTAGTTTTAGTATTTTGTTGTGTTGGAGATCTTTCTGGTCATATTATAGACCTATCCTATTTTAGGTACATTATCTCTGTACTGCATTTTAATAAAAGTTAATTATTACATTTTTATCAATTATCTTGTAGTTCATGATTATGTGGTATGCAACAAGAATGAGATTTCTATTTTTGATGTAAGACTTCAGTACACTTTTGCTATTTGCTGTTACCTCCTAGGTCGCACTCATTGCCAAATCTGTGTATTTAATTACTGTAGGTTGAGCAAGGTATTCTATAATCATTGTGCACTATAATTAAACCTACCAGCACAAGTGCCACTATACATCTTTTTGAACACTTGTTGCCAGCTTCGCGCCACTTTGAGGCAGTAAGATAAGGATATGAAGGATATATATATATGTGTGTGTGTGTGTGTACATATATATATATATAGCATACGGTGTCTAGGAAAAGCTATTTACAAAACAGGACAGATGCACAAATCTCTTGCTCAATACATTCAAAATGTAATACGGATCTAGATATTAATATTTTTTTCTAGCTGCAAAACTGGGGCAGGGCCATTTCCAGATGTATCAAAGAAAACATTTCCATTGCTTTTAATAAGATACTTTAATAAATCTGGTGCTATTCTGTGGGCCAATATTCTCCTATTTTTGCTGCTAGCAGACTTGGATAAATAGACCCCATTGTATTTAGGGCATATTGGAGTGTGCGTGTTAAGGCTTTGAATAGTCACTTTGCCAATGTAAACCGAAAACATTATTTTTTATATTTTGCACTACAAATATTTTTTTCTGTGTTTACACTTTAAGGTTTTCAGTACACAAAATATGGATGTCGCAGGAAAAGTAATACCAAAATGGTTCACCGCAGCTTCTGCGAAGCCAATAAGAAGCCTAAGCCTATTCGCAGAATGTGCAATCTTCATGAATGCACACAGCCAGTGTGAGTTCTAATTCCATTTAACTTCTCTTGTTGTATCAGGATAGGAAGGCAAACAAGCAATAAAAAGTAGAAAATCAAATAGGCTAATGAATGAACATTTACTTGTATTGTGTTAATCTAATCTCTGCCAATTGGATCTGCAATGCATTGCTTTGTAATTTGTTATATTGCTGTGACAGTGTGCTCACCACAAACAAGGAGGGACTGCAGGGCTGAGGTGGGAATGGATAGAAACGCCACCCACAGCCACGAGGGCGCGTCTGGAATGTAGGTTGGTTGAGGTAGCCGGGTTGGAGAGGTACAGATCGTTGCAGGTACTATTAGCCGAGGTCTGGGTTGGAGAGAGGAGAATGGTCATTGTCTGAGTGCCAAAGTCAGGGTTGGAGAGGTGTGGATTGTCATAGATAGCCAGGCTCAGGAGTACGGAAGAGTGGTGTCCAAAAGCGAAGCCGGGTCAGTACACAGAGCGAGGAACAGCAAGACAAGGCAAGACTGTGGAGGCAGAGAAAAGGTAAACACAGTGCAACTATGATTATGCTCAGCCAATGTGCCAGTGGCACAGCTGAGCATATATGAGGAAGAGGCACCAATGAGAGGAGAGGTGGAGAGGAGGCGTGTCCTCAGCGCAAGCGGAGATTGGGAAGTGGTGCAGGAGCCAGGTGCTGGCTAAACTATTTGATGAGGTAGTTGACGCGGAGCTTGTGTGCGGTGTGCATGCGTCACGTGCGCGCATTGCGCCGACGCTGACCGTGCGCAAGCGCAACCTTGGGGCGGGACCCTCCGCCTCTGTTTTAGGCAGAGAGCCGGATGCGTGCCTGCGTGCAGTGCTCCTGAGGGCTGACGTGGGTCCCGAAGACATGCCGCAGTGAGTGGGGGCTGTGATGCTAGATGGAGGTAAGGTAGGAGCACGCCCAGGGCAGCGTGACACCCGGATCCTTACAGTCCCCCCCTTCTCCTTCAGGAGCAACCTCTTCGTGACTCCAGGAAGGTTTCATGGGATACCTCAGATGGAACCGTCGAAGAAGTCCTGGTGCATGGAGACGGTGATGGGGAATTCAGCACTATGGATTGAATCTCGTATTCTTGTTGCCCCTGTACGAGAAGATGTGCTGGAGGTGAGGAAGAGTCGGGAAATTAAGAGCTCTGGAAGACTGGTTTCAGTAGAGAAACGTGAAACACTAGAGGAATCTTCATTGACAGAGGAAGGCATAGGCGATATGCCACCTGATTGATTCTCTCCACTATGGGATAGGGTCCAAGGAACCTGGGTGCCTGTTTGAGCATAGGCCCCTTGAGGCGTCTGTTGTTGAACCATATCCACACCCTGTCTCCTGGGCTAAATTCCTGGATCTTGCAACGATGGAGGTCTGCCTGGAGTTTTTGTCTAGCGGTTGCAGTTCTAAGATTCTCCTGGATACCTTTCCATGAATCCTGTAGGAGATGAATTCTGTTATGCGCTGCTTGTACCCCAGGAGAGGAAGAGAGCATCAGAAGTTGGGATGGATGGAATTCATAATTTATGAAAAAGGACAACTTTCGGGTGGATTCGTTGCGCAGCGAATTGTGTGCAAATTCGGCCCAGGGAAGAAGATCCGTCCAGTTATCCTGGGTGTCCGAGACGAAACAATGCAGTTACTGCTCCAAAGTTTGGTTGGTTCTCTCCCCGTCTGACCATTGGTTTGGGATTATACTCTGAAGAAAAATGTAATAAGATGCCCATCCTTTGAGAAAAGGAATGCCAGAACCTGGAAATAAATTGTGACCCTCGGTCGGAGACGATGGTTTGTGGTACCCCATGTAGGCGAAAGATCTCCTTGACAAAAATATCAGTGAGCTTGGAAGAATTAGGAAGACCTCTCAAAGGGATGAAGTGTGTCTGCTTGGAGAAGCGATCAACGATGACAAGAATGGTATTCATCCCCTTGGAAGCAGGTACAGTAGCTCTACTATAAAGTCCATAGACAAATAGTTCCAAGGGCGATCTGGGATGGGACGAGGTTGTAAGAGTCCAGGTGGTTTGCTCTGGGACGTTTTGTTTCAGGCACACGAGGAACATGTCTTGACAAATTCTTTAATGTCTCCTTGAATGCAGAGCCATCAGAAGGTTCGTTCCACAACATCGGTGGTTCTTCTGGTACCTGGGTGTCCAGAAGATTTGGAGGAATGACCCCACTGTAGGACTTTCCTACGGTATAGTGGTGAGGTGAAAAGGCGACCCTCTGGAACTTCGAGACCCTCTGGAATACGGGATTGGTCCTGAAGAATGTCATCCAGTACGTCAAATGTGTTAGCAGAGAGAATGTACTTAGAAGGAAGAACTGTCTTTGGGTGATCCTCTGACTTATCTTCGGCTAGAAACTGACATGAAAGAGTATCGGCTTTCAGGTTTTTGGAACCTGTACAAAGGAGATAATGTAATTGAAGCGGGGACAAAAGAGTGACCAGCAAGCTTGACGAGCGCCTTCTATATAGAGCAGATTCTTGTGATCGGTTAAGATGGTGATAGGGCTCTCCGTACCTTCCAGGTGCCTAAATTCTTCGAGAGCAAGCTTGATAGCCTGGAGTTCCCAGTTACCCACGTCATAATTCTTCTTGGCAGATTTTTTTTTTTTTTTGGAAATAAAGGCGCAGGGTGGAGCCTGGCCTCAGGTGACTTTCTTTGGGATAAGATGGCTCTGGCCCCGACATCAGACGCATCCACCTCCAAGGTAAATGGTAGCTTGGGATCTGGATGTATGAGGATAGGAGCCGACATGAAAGATCTTTTTCAGGTGGTCGAAATCATTAATGGCGGCTGGTGGCCAAGAAGCAGACTTCGCACCTTTCTTGGTGAAGGCTGTGATTGGGGCTACGGTAGATTAAAAATTCCGGATAAATCTGCAATAATAATTTGCGAAGCCCAAAAAATATTATGGCATTGAGCGTAGTAGGCCGATGCCAGTCTAGGACTGCCTTGAGTTTAGCTGGATCCATGTTGAACCCAGAGTCGGAGATGATATATCCCGAGAATGCTGTAGATGTTCGATTGAATTGGCGTTTCTCCAATTTGGTAAAGAGATGATTTTCACGAAGGCGTAATAGTACCTGTTTCACGTGACTGATGTGTATTTGAACAGACTTGGAGAAAATCATTATGTCTTCCAATTAGACAATAAGGAACTGGTTGAGAAGGTCCCAGAAAATCTTGTTGACAAAGTCTTGGAAGACGGCAGGAGCGTTGAAGAGACCAAAGGGCATGACGAGGTACTCATAATGACCATCTTGTGTGTTGAAGGCTGTTTTCCATTCGTTACCCTGGCAAATTCTCACCAAATTGTAGGCCCCACACAAGTCCAACTTGGTAAAGATGGTTGACCCTTGACGGCGGTCGAAAAGTTCTGAGATCAATGGTAAAGGGTAACGGTTCTTGAGGGTAATCTTGATAAGCCCTCTAAAGTCGATGCATGGGTGAAGAGATCCGTCTTTTTTTAATGAAAAAGAATCCTGCTCCGGCTGAAGAGGACTTCCACATGAACCCCATTTTAAGATTTTCTTGAATGTATTCGTTCATGGCTTTAGTCTCCAGGAATGAGAGTGGATAAGACCTGCTCCTAGGAAGAACAGAACCAGGCAAAAGATCGATAGGACAATCGAAGGAGCGGTGCAGTGGTAGAACCTCAGATCGTGCCTTGTCAAAAACATCCCGAAAGTCCGCGTATATCTCGGGATGCAGACTTGTCTCTTCTCCAGGGGTGACCAACCCACATATCTTATGGACTGGAACCACACAGCTCTTAGCACAAAGGGTACTCCACTGGATAGGTTCTTTATTGGTACAGTAGAGTCGATGCAGGGATTATGCCGTTAAAGCCAGGGAAGGCCCAGGATCACTTGAACCGAAGGGGTGTGAATCACATCCAGATGGATTGCCACCTTGTGGTCCTTCCCTGTCAGTAAGTGGAAGGGAATGTTCTACAGGGAAATGAAGGCTGGTTGTAATGGTCGTCCGTCGATGGCTTACAATCCTACCAGAACCCTCTTGCGGATAAGCGGGATGTTGTTCCTCTCTGTGAAACCCTGGTTGATAAAGTTGCCTCCAGACCCTGAATCCACAAATGCCAGCGCGGTGGCCTGAAAGTTCTCACCCGTAAGAGAAACTGGAATCAAAATCTTGGTCGGCAAGATCTCTTTGGTGATAGGGGATATGGAGACTGTTCCCAATGAGACTCCCCTGGACCTCATTGGGAGTTGGCTTTTCCTGACTTGTGGGGACAAAGGAGCACTTGATGCCCGGGATTGCCACAGTACAGACAGAGTCCGGCCCTGCGTCGGCGTTGCTTCTCAGAGGGGGACAGTTTATTACCACTGAGTTGCATGGGTTCAGGAGAGTCGGAGTCAGAAGCTTCCGACGTATCAAAGAGGAGAGACGACTATCTGGGCACCAGTTGGCGATGAGGGGATCGTTCGGACCTCCTTTCTTGCAAGCGTTAGATCTTCACGAATGCAGACAGTGATACGTTCCTCAAGATCCATTGGGCGCTCTTGTACAGCGAGTTCATCCTTTAGTGACTCCGAAAGACCTTGCCAGAAGGCTGATGACAATGCTTTGTTATTCCATCTGGTCTCTGTGGCAATGGTACGAAACACCAGGGCGTTTCTGGCGACCGGACAATTTCGCTGGGAGATATGAAAAAGAGAAGAGGTGTGTCGAAGACTCTACGGAACTCCCTGGTGAATAGTCAGATGTCTTGCGTTAGGTCCGACCTTTGCTCCCAGATGGGGGAAGCCCAAGCCAGGGTGTCGTCTGTGAGTAGGGAGATGATGTATGCCACCTTGGATCATTGGGATGGAAAGCGAGAAGGTACAATCTCAAACTGAATGAAGCATTGGTTTAAGAACCCTCTGCACCCGAGGGTCTCCAGCATAGCATTCGGGAGTCGTGGTTCAGAAGAATTGGTAGTAGACACAATGGTGGGAGCAGAAGCAGAAGAAACTGGGGATGGGAGAAGGAGTTTGTGCCTGGACAGTGAGAGAAAGAAGGTTCTGCTGTAGCAAGTCCATCCGTCGGTCATTCTGCTCTAGATACTTCTCTAGTTTAGTGAACATGTTGGCGTGTGAAGTCAAGACTTGCTCTACCTCAGAGGGGCCCATGTTTGTAAGGCTAAGCATACTGTCACGGTGTGCTCACCACAAACAATGCGGTACCTCGGGGCTGAGGTGGGAATGGATAGAAAGGCCACCCAAAGCCACAAGGGCACGTCTGGAGTGTTGGTTGGTCGAGGTAGCCAGGTCGGTGTTGGAGAGGTACGGATGGTCAGTATACTTGCCTAGGTCTGGGTTGGAGAGGTACGGATCGTTGAAGGTACTGTTAGCTGAGGTCAGGGTTGGAGAGGTGCGGATTGTCATAGATAGCCGGGCTCAGGAGTATGGAAGAGCGGAGTCTAAAAGCGAAGCCGGGTTGATACACAGAGCAAGGATAGCAAGACTGTGGAGGCAGAGAAGAGGTGAACACAACACAGCTATGATTATGCTCAGCCAATATGCCAGTGGCACAGCTGAGCATATATGAGGAAGAGGCACCAATGAGAGGAGAGGCAGAGAGGAGGCGTGTCCTCAGCGCAAGCGGAGATTGGGAAGTGGTGCAGGAGACAGGTGCTGGCTAAACTATTTGATGAGGTAGTTGACGCAGATCTTGCATGCAGCTTGAATGCGTGACGTGCGCGCGCCGCAGCTGACCTGCATGAGCGCAACCTGGAGGCAAAACCCTCCGCCACTGTCCTTGGTAGAGAGCCGGATGCGCGCCTACGCATAGCGCTGCTGATGGCAGACGCGGGTCCCGAAGACGTGCCGCAGGGAGTGGGGCCGTGATGTTAGATGTAGGTAAGGCGGGAGCGCGCCCGTGGCGGCGTGTCTCCCGGATCCTTACAATTGCTTTCTAGACCCTTTAATAGAGAGGATATTCATATACCTTTTGTCTAATTAATGTATTTGTAGGAGATATGTAGACTGGGAAGCACAGCATTTTTCTATGGCTATCCACATGAAGATTTATCTTTTTTTAGAACCTTTTTTGTAGCTATAATTATAGATGTCTCTGTGACCAAGTGGTGCTAATTCATGAGTATCCGTAAGGTTTGGTACTACTATATATGGCTGTTAGTCTACAGTCTGGGTATATTTCATGGACCATTAATTACTGTACTTTTTGTTTCATCTAAATAATTAATCAATTATACGTTTTCTAGTTCTCATCGGTTGTGTTTTATTCTCCTGTTAGTTGGATAGCAGATGAATGGGAGCACTGCACAAAAAGCTGTGGAGGTTCAGGCTTTCAAATACGGGCAGTGCGGTGCATTCAGCCACTTCATGATGGTACAAATCGTTCAGTTCACAGCAAATACTGCAATGGAGATCGCTCTGAAAGCAGAAGACCGTGCAATCGAACACCATGTCCTGCACAGTGGAAAACTGGTGCCTGGTCTGAGGTAAGAACATGAGGATGTCTTACTGTATTTAGTAACATCTTACAGGAGTGAGATGTTAAATGCAAATGCAATGAAAAAATTAAAAATTGCAGGTGCACCATATCATTTAATTATTTATGCAATCTCCAATACTCATTTTTTTTTAAATGTCTTGATCCCCAAATCTGAACTTTCCATGTCATTTGGGATGCACTAGACACTGATGCTATGATGCCAGCTTTCACGAGCACAAATAATCCTCTGTCGGATGATGCAGGTTCCAATTTAGGATCTGAATAGTTGGCAAATGAAATATGGACATTGAATAAGGCATTAACTAGAAATGTTTAAATGTGCTTCTCTAAATCTTTAACACATTTGTCGTTAATTACGTATTTTTGCAGAATTTTCGTGAACGGGCACATTGCTCAATTTAATAACAAACAAACAATTATAAACCCTCTAAAAAGCGCTAATCTACAATGTGAATGAAAAGTGATTACAAATTAAGGTGAATAGCCCTAAAGTGGTCAACAAATAATAAAAGCAGCCTATGGGACAAAAAAATCAACAGGCTATTCCAAACCCGTATGAACCAAAGAAACATACAAATAAATTGTCCCAGGCGCTGTGAATAAAGTCCAATGAACCCCAATACCGTGAACCAATTGGGCAGTCTTTGGTAAGGCTTCCTATGCCAGATAGATGATCCTGATAGTTTGGTGGACAGGCAGGGGTGTTGTCTGATCTGGTATTATGATGTTTCTGTAATCATAGAGAAAAAAGACAGCAGGACACGCACATGGCGTGGTATGGCTTTTTTCAATCACCCCCCTGCTTAGAACCCTGAAATCCTACTTACAGGATGAGGGCTCTCAGGTACAGTTGAGAGAATCTGTGCCTCACGTCTCCATCCCTCACAGCGTCTCACGGATCCACGTGGTCTGGTCTGCAGGGATCCCCTTACTCGGCGTTGATGGTACCAGGAATGGGGTACTCCAGCACTCCCACAGATGATATCATGCGGGGGGAGGGGGGGTTGGAGACGGGGAAAGATTGTGGAAATAGACTAGTGTGATAACGTACAGGGTATTTATTAACACACACAAACACGATAAAATCACACTTACAATATAAAAGATTGATGAGCTCCACTCAAAATGCCGTCCGCAGCTTGTGCAGATCCCAATGTTGCTCAGGGAACGGTCGCCACACGCTGTACTCGATTCCGGATCTCGAGTGACGTCAGCAGTGGGGCGGACCGGGACTCTCCTCACACTAGGAACTACGGGTGCCCGGGCAGCTCAATTCACTAGGCTCCTCCTCCCTACGCGTTTCGTGACGTGTTGTCACTTCCTCAGGGGATATTGGAGCCTAGTGGATAGGCTATTTATGCTAATTTCAGGTAGAGAGCCCTCCTATAAGTGGGACGGACTGGGCGTGATTACAATGAGTTACATTCAACTGCGATCGTGGTAATGGCAGATTGGGATCAATGTTAAAACATACATCATCAATTTTGGACCCTTGTCATAGCATATGGTTTAAAAAAACAGCCTACATTTCTAGTGAATTGATTAGTAAATAAAACATCTTATTGATCAAATCTTAGGAAATCACCTTGATGGTTTAAAAACATCTATAGTGTATAAGAGATCATTCAAAACATTGTGTACCAATTGAATGATATTCTTATGCAGTACATATACATATACAGTTGTTATGATATATAAATTAAAAAAAATTTAAACAACAATTTTAAAAACAAATAAGCAGAGTTCAGTGTACTGGTACACAGATTTTAAAATGAGCAGTAAAAGTCTGGTGATCACTCAGGTATACTAAAATGATCAAAACCCTAATGAATTCTCAAAAAGTATTACATCAAAGATGCAGTTAGTAGGACAGTTATCTCACCCAATCTCAACCCTGTGGTTACCAAACCTCCCCTTACACCGTTTAAAAAACCCTCCACCTTCTATCCTAAAGGAATGAAGGGGAACTTTGTAGATACATTCGCCCAGATGGTCATCTCCGATTTAGAGGCAGCTAGTGTAAACTTCAAATGTTCTAAACAAAATCTCAGCAAAGAGGAGAAGGAGGCGGTTAAATCCCTAGAGTCAAATAGGAACATATCGATCAAGGCAGCCGACAAAGGAGGGGGAGTGGTTGTTATGAATTCTTCCTATTACGAGGAGGAATCACTCAGAATTCTGGGTGATAACAGCACATATCTGAAGCTAGACTCAAATCCGACTGTTCCGTTTAAATTAGAGTTACAGACACTTTTGGATCAGGAAGTTCGGGATGAGGTAATTACCATCAGGGAGATGGCGTTCATAGCAATTGAACAACCCAGGATCCCGATGTTCTACTTCATCCCGAAGTTACATAAAAGCCTTACCAGACCCCCGGGCCGCCCAATCATATCAGGGATAGGCTCCTTAACATCGAACCTATCCCAGTTCCTAGACTATCTTTTACAGAAATATGTGGTACAAGTCCCATCCTATCTAAGGGACACTTCACAGGTGTTAACCCTGATACAGGATTTAGATTGGACTGATGACATGCGTTGGGTCACGTGCGACGTAGTGTCACTCTATACTGTAATAGATCATCAGATGGGCATAGACGCCATTAGGAGAGTTTTAGAACGTGACGGTGGAGTAGACGACAGACTGAGGAAGTTCATTCTGGATGGGATCAGCTTCATTCTGACCCATAACTTTTTCAGTTACAACCACCAGTTCTTCCTCCAGACATGCGGTACCGCAATGGGCACCAGGTTTGCCCCTAGTTACGCTAATTTATTTATGTCCATATGGGAGGAGGACCACATATGGTCCTCTAACCCATTTGGGGCAAACCTGGTGCTCTGGAAAAGATATATTGACGACGTGCTGTGTGTCTGGAGGGGACCTATTGACAAACTGGAACAATTTAAAGTTCATCTGAACACCAATTCAAGAAATTTAAGATTCACGTTCAATGATAATAAAAACACCATAAACTTCCTTGACCTATCCCTATATGTGACTGACAATACAGTTCACACTAAAACCTTCCACAAGGAAGTAGATGCGAACACATATTTGTTGGCATCAAGTCATCATCATTCCCAATGGCTGCGGAATATTCCGAAAGGACAGGCATTAAGAATTAGGAGAAATTGCTCAGAAGATCATGTCTATTATCAGCAGATCAAGGATCTAAAAACTAAATTCATGGAACGAGGATATAAACATCAGGAACTAGATAGAGCTATATTAGAAGTTAACAAAATAGATAGAGCCTCTAATATGTAGCAAAGATATGGGGGGAAATTCTAAACCCAAAACCCCAGATCAGTTTCCATTTTTTATCACTCAGTATAGTGGGCTGGCCCCAATTATATCCAAGACTTTTAACAAACATTGGGGCATTCTCCGTAAAGACCCTATCCTGAAATCAATCCTCCCCAATAAACCAAAAATTGTTTATAAAAGGGCCAGGAATTTGAAATCTTCCCTCTCTCCCAGCTGTCCTATTGATGGCCTCAGAGATCTCCATGTGTCATGGTTAAATGATCTAAAGGGGTATTACACTTGCTCCAACTGCATTGGTTGCAAGTACAGTAAAAAGACAAAACACTTTCAATCCAGAGTAACAGGGACTAGCTTTGATATTAAAACTTTTATTAATTGTAGGACCAACTTCTGTGTGTACTTATTAGAATGTCCTTGCGGCCTGCAATATGTAGGCCGCACTGGGAGACCCCTCAAAAGACGGTTCGCAGAACACGTCTATAACATTAAGAGGGGCCTCGAGACTCATAGTGTCTCAAATCATTTTAAAACACACCATGAAAGACAAAAAAGTACCCCCTAAACCTCTAGATACTAACAAAAGTCCCGCCAAACCTGTAACTATAAAACCTAGAAAAGACATAACAGGAGATAGTAGCGGGAATGTTCATGATAAAAAACCCACGTCTAGGTATCAGCATGAAGATAGACGGAGGGAGAAATATCCCGCGAACACCTACAAAAAAGGGGGTTCCTCAAGGTATGATAAAGATCACACAGGATATCCCAATTACTATATCCCAAGATATCCCAATTACTATAGCAGGGGAGGAGGCGACCATTATTCATATAACAGAGATAACAGGTATACCAGAGATGACCGTAGCTATAGATGGGAACGTTCCCCAAGGCGAGACCGTTCAGTAAGGCGGGATCGTTCACCGAGGAGAGAAAGATCACCAAGACGTTCCAGAGAGGTACTGTCGAGGGAAAGGTATGAGAATAGGAGAGAAGAAAGAGATCACAGGGAAATGAGAACCAAATATGAGGAACCCAGTAACCCTATTTGGGAACGCACAGAAGGCCCCAGAGCTGGGGTTTCTTTTTTAGAACAGGCACCACAGGGAACAGTGGAGATAAAAAACAGGTTCTCTTGCCTGGACGACCCAGGGGTACCGGAGACACCGGAAGGGAAAGGAAGGAAAAGAGACAGAGAGGGAAGAGAGGAAGAAGAAAATGTAGGGAGCAAGAAAGCAGCACGCTAAAAGGGGTTTTTAACTTAAGTTCAAAAACATTAGACAAAGTGCAAACACAGGTACTCGCGAAGGGACTTAATTTTGCGCCTACACGGGGGCCTAGTGGCTTCGATCTTTTTATCGATGCACAAAAATATTTACGGCAATTAACGATAAAAAGATTTTTTATAAATAAAAGTACCCCAGGGTGTAGCCAAGATCAATCAACGAAGGAATCAGAAATTGTAGCTACCCCCAAGGATGTGTTCATACACTCTAACCTTAAGAATAAATCGAACTTCTATCCAGCCCATTGCAAAGGGCAATATCTGGAGGTGTTTAACAAACTTGTTATGGACGATTTTGAAAAACTTGCATCCAAAAAGGGTAAGCATAGAGAAAATTTAACAAAGGAGGAAAAGCAAGCTCTAAAAACACTCAGCGAAGACACTAGCATTACAATTAATTCAGCAGACAAAGGGGGTGGTGTCGTTATTATGGACACCAGTTATTACCTCTTTGAGTGTCTCCGTATTCTAGGTGATGAGACAACCTACGAGAGGTTGACACAAGATCCTTCAAAGGCATACCAGGAGGAACTAAAACAGATTTTGAGTGAAGCAAGGGACGTAGGGATCTTGGGTGAAAAGGAGTTCAACTATCTTTTCAAATCTGAACCAGTAAAACCAGTGTTCTACTTTTTACCCAAGATCCACAAAAACCGTCAGAGACCACCAGGTAGACCCATTATATCGGGTATCGGGTCTCTGACACAGAACTTCTCTGAATATGTTGACATATACTTACAGAAGTACGCGACTAGCGCAAAAGCCTATCTAAAGGACACTTTAGAAGTCCTAAACATACTATCAACAATTAAGTGGCAAGAAGACTACATATTAGTGACCTGTGATGTGACGTCTTTGTACACATCAATACGGCATGAGGATGGGTGTGCAGCGGTGGCATTTGCGCTGGAGAAAGACCCATCAGTCCCACAGGAACAAAAATGTTTTCTACTAGATGGAATAAGGTTTATTCTGTCTCATAACCTATTTTGGTTTGATGGGTCCATGTTCTTGCAAAAATGCGGGACCGCTATGGGGACCAGGTTTGCTCCAAGCTATGCCAACACCTTCATGGCACATTGGGAAGAGACCAACATCTGGTCGGAAAACCCATACGGAGCAAACCTGGTCCTCTGGAAGAGATACATCGATGATGTGCTCATCATTTGGCAGGGGAGCGAGGAAAATCTTAAACTCTTCTTGACCTATATTAATAACAATGAGGTTAATCTGAGTTTCACATCAGAGATGAGTACAGAGAGCATCAACTTCCTTGACCTAACCATCTACATTGAGAAGAATATTCTCAAAACCAAGACCTATTTCAAGGAAGTTGATGCTAATAACTTTTTACTAAACAGCAGTTGCCACCATCAAAAATGGCTAAAGAATATTCCGTTCGGACAATTCAGACGAATTAGACGGAACTGCTCAGAGGTTGAGATATATAGAGAACAAGCAGGAGTTCTGGAAACCAGATTCGAAGAAAGGCAGTATAAACAGGATTTAATTGCAGAAGCACATATGAGAGCTCTGAATTTAAATAAAGAAGAACTGATGGTACCCAAGCAAAAAAGAGACACCACCAATAACATCGTTCCATTCATAACAAGATATAACAACGAGGCCCATAATATTAAAAAGATTTTAATGAAACATTGGCACGTGCTGTGCAAAGATACACTATTAAAAGACTATCTGCCAGAAACACCCCGTGTTATCTTCAGAAGGGCGGAGAACATTAAAAACAAATTAGTGCCCAGCGTATACAGGAAGGAAACTGAGATTAAAAACAATAACTGGTTACCTAAACCGATGGTTTTTTTTAAGTGTTTTGAATGCAAGGCCTGTAAGCATGCGATGACTGATAAAATAGAATTCAGCTCAAATGTTACAAACGAGGGGTTCAAGACCAAACAATTCATCACATGCAAAACCAAATACGTGGTATATATGCTCCAATGCCCATGTGGACTCCAGTATGTGGGCCGGACCATAAGAAGTCTTAGGACCCGCATACTGGAACACTTGGGCAATATAAGAAGGGGAATGACCACCCATAGTGTGCCCCTTCATTTTATCCAGAAACATGGGGGGGACCCCTCAGGACTACTTTATAGGGGATTAGAAGTGGTCCCTGAGAATTGGAGGGGGGTGATAGATTGAGACGTTTACGGCAGAGGGAGACGTTTTGGATATACCGTTTGAAATCCATGTCCCCCTCAGGCCTCAACGTCGACCTCGATATCGCCGCTTTCAATTGAATAAATTTAATTAAATTTTACTGGGCTACTGAGGCATTCATTAAACTATATAGAGTTATGAGGGAGGAACTTTTTACCCCTATCTAGAACCATAAGAAAATTGGATTAGATGTGGGTTTGATTGTATTTCCCCTCTCCCCTTCTTCTTTTACAGTTCCATTCATTTACAGTTCCATTCTGTTACAGCTCCCTTTAGTTCCCTAGATTTTCTTTGTCCAGCGTCAGTTCCCTTTTTAGTTTTAGTTTTTAGTTGTCAGTCTTGTTTTTAGATTTTTAGTTCATAGCTTTTAGATTTAGAATGATAATAATATTTTGTGCGACTATTACAAAAGTGATTAATTTTTAAAATGGAACATATTGCGTATGATCCATTTATAATTGTTTTTTAACCAATGTATAACCCTGACGGGGATGGGTAATTTACTTTTTATATTAAAGGATTTGGGCACTTTTGATAGCCAAAATGTTCTAACTAATTTATATGTGTTTATAAATCTACATGGTAAGAATTTTTTATCTAAATGTTGAGGTTCAAGGAGCAAGTACACTTTGAACTATTATCACCAGATGACCAATTCTGACATATGATTAGATGGACCCCATTGGAGGTCTTAAAACCAAAATACCTGTGAATTTTAATTTTAGTAGAATTTGTATAAAATTGTTTAAATGTGTGTGAAGTTTACAAATAAATTTGACAATACTCTGATAAAATTATCTCATTAAATAATCAACAAGTATGTATTTTATTGCAGTCATCTATTAACCCCTGATGGTTAGGGATATTAATTTAAGTATACAAGAATGTTTTAACTTAAACCAATTCTAAAAGGCAAGACAGTGTGATTACAGAACATGAATTATGTAAATCTCGTTTATAAAAAAAAAAAAAAAAAAAAACATAAAAAAAAACAAAAAACTTTGTAATTAGGGCTTTATTAAACACAGCCCGCCCCAATTAGACTTTGATTACACAGGGGGTTTATAAAACTCAGAGACCCCCTCCACGTCAGAATATGAGCCTGAGGAAGTCGATGATTCGACGAAACGCGTAGCTCTAAAGTTCCTGCTGAATTTGGCCCAACGTGGCTCCCGTAGCCGGATCAACCAGGCAGCCATTGCAGATAAGGAGAAAAAGTTTTTTTTTTTTTCCTCCTGCATCACGGACGCGTGATTGGCAATAACGGCTGCTTAAACTGTATCCTGGACTGCACGAGGAGGCCAGGGGTCCAACCACTATGTATGTATAGTCCCCATCTGATGCCCAAGACTGGAGTTAGAATCCCACGTTGGTTGCAAACAAAGAAGAGTCTACACTGGGGGGAGATGCAGATGGGTTAATTTAACCCCAAAGTTACCAATTTCCTGCAAGGACTCACACATGGCCGTGTGAGTACAGATATATTTATATATTTATTTCAAAACCCTCTAAACCACCATTACCTGTTGTTGGGAGTGACTGGAATTGCTTAAAGAAACCACATTACCGTGTCCGCTTGCACATGGCCGTGTAAGTGTATTTAATATTTTCACCAACCCCCAGCAATATTGTTGTAACCACATTAATTTTATTGTATTTTATTGTTTTTTATTGTCAAATGTTTTTCTAATCCCACGCTCCCCCATTGCTTGTATGTCTCTAAAACACACCATGGCCAGAACCCAGAGGGTCTGGTGTGTGTAGGGATCGATAACCCAAAAAGCAGTTGGCGGGGGGGAGACAGACTTAATTTAGTATCCAAAAAAGAAAGTTATTGGATCTATGTACTGAAGACACTGTCCCCCCTCGGCCTTAATATCGATTTCGACCTGGCAGCTTTTTTAAAAGACCAGTGAATTCATTAGGGTTTTGATCATTTTAGTATAACTGAGTGATCACCAGACTTTTACTGCTCATTTTAAAATCTGTGTACCAGTACACTGAACTCTGCTTATTTGTTTTTAAAATTGTTGTTTAAATTTTTTTTAATTTATATATCATAACAACTGTATATGTATATGTACTGCATAAGAATATCATTCAATTGGTACACAATGTTTTGAATGATCTCTTATACACTATAGATGTTTTTAAACCATCAAGGTGATTTCCTAAGATTTGATCAATAAGATGTTTTATTTACTAATCAATTCACTAGAAATGTAGGCTGTTTTTTTAAACCATATGCTATGACAAGGGTCCAAAATTGATGATGTATGTTTTAACATTGATCCCAATCTGCCATTACCACGATCGCAGTTGAATGTAACTCATTGTAATCACGCCCAGTCCGTCCCACTTATAGGAGGGCTCTCTACCTGAAATTAGCATAAATAGCCTATCCACTAGGCTCCAATATCCCCTGAGGAAGTGACAACACGTCACGAAACGCGTAGGGAGGAGGAGCCTAGTGAATTGAGCTGCCCGGGCACCCGTAGTTCCTAGTGTGAGGAGAGTCCCGGTCCGCCCCACTGCTGACGTCACTCGAGATCCGGAATTCGAGTACAGCGTGTGGCGACCGTTCCCTGAGCAACATTGGGATCTGCACAAGCTGCGGACGGCATTTTGAGCGGAGCTCATCAATCTTTTATATTGTAAGTGTGATTTTATCGTGTTTGTGTGTGTTAATAAATACCCTGTACGTTATCACACTAGTCTATTTCCACAATCTTTCCCCGTCTCCAACCCCCCCTCCCCCCGCATGATATCATCTGTGGGAGTGCTGGAGTACCCCATTCCTGGTACCATCAACGCCGAGTAAGGGGATCCCTGCAGACCAGACCACGTGGATCCGTGAGACGCTGTGAGGGATGAAGACGTGAGGCACAGATTCTCTCAACTGTACCTGAGAGCCCTCATCCTGTAAGTAGGATTTCAGGGTTCTAAGCAGGGGGGTGATTGAAAAAAGCCATACCACGCCATGTGCGTGTCCTGCTGTCTTTTTTCTCTATGATTACAGAAACATCATAATACCAGATCAGACAACACCCCTGCCTGTCCACCAAACTATCAGGATCATCTATCTGGCATAGGAAGCCTTACCAAAGACTGCCCAATTGGTTCACGGTATTGGGGTTCATTGGACTTTATTCACAGCGCCTGGGACAATTTATTTGTATGTTACATTGCTCAATTTGTTTTGCTCATTTCGACACTTTTCAACAGGATTTTGCTCAAATGGCAGTATATAAAGGGCCATATGACTTGCACGTTGACTTTTATTGCATGGTGGGGGTTTGTTTGCAAACAAAGGGGTTATGAATTCAGCAAAAATGTCACACATCCCTACAACTAACCAATTTGATATGTTGGGGTTTTGTACTTTCTGATTGATGCCTAGATAGTTTGCAATTCGTTTGTACGCATTGTCTTTACTTTATTTTTTGCCTTCTGATCTCATACAGTGTACTTCATTCTGGCATCTTGCAAATGACTGCTATATTGGAGAAATATTGATATAAACAATATTTGTGCTTACTGAACAAGCTGATTTATGTCTAATGCTATTTCTAAGCAGGCCCTGGATCACATTTCAAATCACTCCATGCCTAATAACAACTGAAATGGGGCCATATGCTGTTCCAAACGCTGTCTGGTGTGAAATATTGAAACAGACTTATCAAACATAAAATCCCTATTGTATGTAATAAATTTTTTATATATAAGAAATCTGTTCCACAGTTTTGCATAACAAACTTTGCTTTTTAAACTCATAGGAGTTACTAAAACATTTTTTAAACATATTTAGTAAAATAAAGTTAAAATAGTTTTCAGTTACTATTACAGTACTGTTTGACTTCCAATGAGATTTATCACCAATTGCCAGCATTTTATGAGTCATATAACCTACTGTACCGTATGTTTGTACTTTGGGTTACTGTTGTTGCACTTACCTGGTCAGATACCTTCTTATCAGTGATGCACTTGGGCAAACCCCTCCAAATTAAGTATGGTTTTTTTAATCTACCTGAACTGGAGATTATCTATGGACCCATAACTGTTAGGGACCCCCAGTTCCTGAGATATTTGTGCCGATTTCAACACAAAAACGATAAAATATGACCACAAGATCAACAATAGAAATTTGCAATGTCATTTCCTGATGTTGTCATGACGTTGCAGGTTTTCTATGGGCCACTCCTGATCGAGCATAACCAAATAGAGTTTTTCTGTCATGGAGCATAACGAAAAAGAGAGATACCCCTCCTAGAAGATAGGACGGGAAAATAGAACCCAAATAGCATGCACTCACAGATCTAATGTATTGAATGATAACAGTAGGAACTCAGGGGTGCAAAGATATGCAATGAGGACAAAGAGTAAGTTGAAGTAAAGCCCTTGGGACAAAATGTATTGTAATTGGGTAAATTAAAATTATTTTAATGAGCAAAAAAATAAAATTGGTAGGGGCACGACAATTTTTTTTAAAAATACAGCATATTTAGGACAGATGTAGGTACCATCCACTACTAATGGAGGCTGTAAGTAACAATGGAGATTAGTATCCACTGTGTTGAGACCACCAGAGCACTAGTGATATTGGTGGTAGACAATGTCTGGTGAGAGAAGTGCTATCACATAAACAGAGTATATATAGGCAGACAGTGTCAATTATAAGTTGATAAATGATGCCTGGTCTCACAATGGCTATATCATAGTAACCAGATGGTGTAGATGTGCGAGTATAGCATATCCTGATGGCTAATGCAAGTCAATTAAGTATCCCCAGACTAACAGCTACTAGTGAAGTCTTAGATCAATCATATACATGTAACTTGGTTACTTGTTAATGATTGTAAACAATTGTCACTACTCAATCATATACTGGTGAAGTATTCACCTGTTAATTAGTGTATCAAACAATAAATGAAAAGGACTAGTACCAGCATAGAGCCTATTGGAATAAGGCAATAATGAAGAATGACAGTATGAAAAATATAATGCCTTAGCCTTTGGAATATTGTATTTTAGCTCAGTGCTGGTGTAGTCATAGATAGTAGTATATCAAGATCTCTCACCAGACATTGTCTACCATTGGTCCTTTATATTAATGTTGCGCACCAATATCACTAGTGCTCTGGTGGTCTCAACATAGTGGATACTAATCTCCATTGTTACTTACAGCCTCCTTTAGTAGTGGATGGTGCCTACATCTATACTAGATATGCTGTATTTGTAACATTTTTTGTCGTGCCCCTACCAATTTTAGTTTTTTGCTCATTAAAAATATTTTAATTTACCCAATTACAATACATTTTGTCTCAAGGGCTTTACTCCAACGTACGCTTTGTCCTCATTGCATATCTATGCACCCCTGAGTTCATACTGTTATCATTCAATACATTAGATCTGTGAGTGCATGCTATTTGGGTTCTTTTTTCCCGTCCTATCTTCTAGGAAGGGTTCCTCCCTTTTTCGTTATGCTTTCAATACCATAATGCACCCAGATCACCACACTTCCTTAGGCGAGCGGGAGGTTTCTTTCTTCCTTATTATATCATGGAGGAAATATATTTTCCTCCCAGGACAGAGGAGTGATATCTTTTTTATTGGTAGATATATTGGAGCTATATCTACTATGACTTACACTATCTATGGTATACAACGTTGTCAATTTTTACATATGCTCTTTCACTTTCCATGCAGTGTTCTGTGACTTGTGGTGAGGGGACTGAAGTTAGACAAGTCCTTTGCCGTGCTGGTGACCAATGTGATGGAGAGAAACCCGAGTCTGTAAGGATTTGCAAGCTGACTCCTTGTAATGGTATGTATTAAACATAACCCTTCTTCAATCAGTGGTTTAGTATATCTTACATGGATAAAAAATCAATAATTGAATAGCATTAGCTTGCAACCTCTATGAAGGAGATAACCTGTACATTTTTTTATTGCAAACATAAATATAAGATGTTTGCATATGGAAAATAAAGACAAAAATCAGAAAGCGCACTGAGAAGCCATTTTTTAAATAGTTGTTCTATTGGTTTAAAAGGTCCTCTAAATCAGGGGTGTGCAAACTGGGGGTGCACGCCCCAGGGGTGGCACAAAATTCTCTGCAGGGGGTGCGGCGGTTACAGAGTCCCTGCGCACTTCCCGAAGGCATTTAAATTAAATGCTGGGGGAGCAGCGAAGAATTTTGTAACCTACCTTGACTCAGATGGCTTCTGACGATGCGTCGCCATGGCAAAGCGAAATCAAATGATGCAGCGGGGTCATGTGATGCCGTGTTGCCATGACGTTGTCACATCAGAATGCCGGAGCCAAGTTAAGGGGAGGGCGCGATGAGGGGGGAAGAGCCAGCAGGGGGGCACAAGGGAAAAAGATTGTGCACCCCTAAAGGACAGCAGAATATAAAAACATGTAGACCATATATAATAACAACACTTACAATGTGTATAAAAAGATATTGTAAGAGCAGCCCGGTGAAGGCTTTGTCTGACGAAGCACGCTAGTGCGAAACGTGTAGAGGTCACATGAAGTTGCCATGCCCTTTCCTATTGGTTAAGCTACAGACCAGTGCAGAGAGGAACAAAGATTTCATCCAGCTGATGGTGTATGTTGTCCGGACTCACTGCAAATCTTCACCCATTGGCTGTGCATTCGGTCTTTGCTTCCAATATCTTTTTATACGCATTGCAAGTATCGTTATCAGTACGTAATCAAGTCATAAGGAACTGCATGGGTAAAATTTGTATAAGAATTAGAGATGTGAAAAGCTTTTTCCTGAGTTTGCGTACTAACTCCCATTTGAACCCCCTCTCTCTCTATCCCCTCCCGATCAAAATTCGAATGTTAAAGTCTGAATGGGAGATAGCATCATGTAAAAAAAAAAAAAAAAAATTGTTGGCGGATTTCCAGCAAATTGTGACTGGGATTCATTGGCGAAACAGCAAATTCATACCGAAAATATATGATTTCTGAAAAATCAGGAATCAAATTTAGCCCCAAAAATATTAAAAAGTGTATGTACAGTATGCATTTTGATCAGTTTTTCATGTCTTCTAAGAAGCATATTTAGAATCCCTTCAGTTGCCTTAAGAGCATGTGGATTTATAGTTATTAATATTTTGAAAAGAAAAATGTAATCAAACTTTTGTCAATGGAATCCCAGCTTTCATTTACTTATGTTGTACTTAGAAATGAGATTGTACAGATTGGACTATTGCTTTAAAGTGATCATGTAAACACTAGATGGCGATACAATTCTATTGCTAACTGGATAGGATTAATAGAATATGTATATGTTGTTAATGCATATTAACAACGCAATATTAATTGTTAGTTACAGCTAAATATGGCAAATAGTATATATTAAATCAGTGCACTGTATTTTTATTTTATTTTAATGTTTAGCAGTTCAGGTTCATTTCTCAATGCCCACAACACATGGAACTTTCCAATCAGCAAAGCAGCAAAAATGCAAGACAGACTGCCTGCACTGAATCCCATTCAAATTGTACTCAAAGTCTAGGTATATTAACGTTACTAAAATAGTCAGGGAATATCAATATTCCCATAGAAGGGTAATGCATCAGATCCCTCAATATATTATACTATAATACTATTTTAGTCTCGTTAATATACCTAGACCCTGAATGCTATTTGAATGGGATTCAGTGCAGGCAGTCTGTCTTAAATTTTTGTTGGTTCTATATATGCTATATCCCTATGCACCCTAGTCAACTATTTATTTTGGATTACAGTTGAGCGGTTGGTTTTCCAAAAGTATATATTTTGCCAGTCAACAACGCAGTCACTTTTTGTATAAGATGTTTTATTTAAAAGGGTATTGAACATCCAGGTTGTTAAAGCTGCAGTTCAAGCTGCTGTTTTTTAAAATATATATATATATATTTATATATACAGTATATATATTCCCATTCAATATGTGCATCAATACAATCTGCACACTGACAAGTGATTAGCTAAGCTCCAGATCGATCTGTTCTCTTGTAGTCAATCGCTTGCTCGGGGCTCTCTAATTTAGTTCTTGCACAGCATTTTGGTCAATGTAGTTCCTGGAATATGATTGACTAGACAGTTCCTAGATACAATTGGTGCACTGCTAGAGAGAGGGTGGGGCTCAAGAGCTAGAGCCTATCAGAAGGGGAAGGGGGCTGTCACTTTGGAAATGCTTCCTATATTAGAAATATTAAAAATGTCTTCAAATTTTTTTTTTTTAATTTTGAATGCTACAAGTATTTTATCATAGTACAGAACTGATTTATTTAAAAAAAAAACACATGTAGGATATTGCTTGAACTGCTGCTTTAAAATGTGACAAATCTGAGAATTGCTCAGAATTCGAAACACAAGCATTAGTATTTTAGGATATAGTACATTTAAAGTACTGAGTTCTTATTAAGTAAACATCTCTGCCTTTTTAAGATCAGAAAAGCTGCGGGCGGAGATATTTTCTTGACAAAATGTTGTACTGCCTGTGGTACTTTGTGGCTTTGTGTAATTATCGCTTACTGCAATATCGTCTAAAAACTCAGGGGGGCGTTCGCGAGCTGTTGTTTTCGAAGTCTAATACTTTAGCAGTTCAACCTACGTCAGTACACAGTCTGAGTGTGCGCGCGCAGTAATTGTAAATTTTCATATTTATACATGCATTTGCTGTGCTGTATGTCTCATTTGAAAATTGTTGAAACGCATAGGCGTGTGCTGTAACAGTATCACATTTTGGCATACAGTATACAGCGCTCTCCCCTCGCTCACCCCTGCACACACAGGATAATTTACAGCACTGCAGGGTATTTCAACTTCTTATCTTCTCTACAGTGCAGTACACCTCTCCCAAACCATTCCTTTGAATGTGTGTCTTTTTGGTTTCAATCACATTCCTGTTCAAGAGTGATTTTTTATTTTTATTTTCTCCACAAGCATGCGTCTGTAAATTCACCACTGCTTGCTTGCGAAGTTCAAGAGTGACCAAAAAAAATAAATATTTTTTTTTCTCCTCATTTTTTATTTTTATTTTCTCCACAAGCCTGCCTAAATCATCTTGATATTACGATATTCAATCTGTGCTGTAGCTTTTGACTGCGACACTGTGCATTTGACTGCACATGGTTGATTTGTGTGCTTTTTATGTACTGTATTTGGGGGTGTAGGGATCAAATTATTATGATGACCTGCCTTTTGAAATATGCCATTTCTTTGAACTGCAGTACAGCTAATCCTTCATGCAGCTGTACCCTGTACCCCCTCCCCCACGCACACACACAAGGCTCGCTCAAGGATTTGAAACTCTTATCGACAGACACCTCTACAGAGTCATTCAGTTTCTGAAGCTTGCCATTGTGTTTTTAATCCGTCCCTAGCCGAGCATCGCCTCTCTGCGCCTGCGTGCCTAATTTTCCTATTGTTGTCTTAGAGTCACCTCTCTGTAATCCTCTTTGGGAAGGGAGCTAGCTGATGATTACTGCACATGACTCCCCCATCCACCCCCCCCCAACCCTTTGAGGCTTTGTTTACGGTAACGCTTTTGAAAATCCCTTCTCGAATTTGATATGTAAATTTGATTTGCACAGCACTGTGAAATTGAGAGTTAAAAAAAACATTATCTGATTCATGTTGTTGATGCAGTAAATTACCACTTTTTGTCATTCTTTCTTTTTCTTTGGTGTAGGTGTGTGGGGGGGGGGGGTTGTCAATGATTATGATTATCATGAATATAAATAAATATTTATTTTATTTTATCAGGAACAAAAAAAATATATAAAAACAATCATGAATAATACAAAATGCAGTCTTTATTAAGTTCTTCTGTCAGATGGAAATTGAGGGCCGGTGGATAATCATGAATTATGCACATTGATAATAATATTAATTAATAATATATAATATATAATTATATATATATATATATATATATATATATATATATATATATATACAGGTGTAACCCTTTTTGTGAACCGGCCGACCCACCCAATCTCACATTGGCCCCTCGTGGTCTAACCGGTTCCTTTCCCCGCAACACACCTGCTCTAAGGGATTACTGGTAACTGCATAACACCTGTGGCTCCAGGAGATCTGAGCCTCCGCTAGCTGGGAGCCTGGGGAAACCCTTACCATTACCTGGTGCAGCGCCTCCACTTACCCAGGATCCCCGTTATGAAAGATAGCCCTGGGTAAGAAATACAATAACACACGTATACGATAAACCAATAACTAACACTTTACTTAACACACACATATAACTCATTACATAACATCACATAACATAACCAGATGCTCTATCCGCATCACCTCAGCCCAATGTCTGGTGTTCCCCACCCAGTGTCCTGTGATCCCCCACACCCAATGTCCCGCAATCCTACGGAGGTCGTGGGTGACTGCGCAGTCACTAAATTAAGCTAGGGCCCAGTTGGTGCACTTATAATACTTCAGATGTACCTTCCGAGCACTCCGATGCTCGGGACCGCCACACACTTCTCAAAGGGTCAGACGTCCGTCTGATCCTTTCCAGGTACTTCTGCCGGTAGACCCCAACGAGGGTCCCACCGCTCCACGGGAACTGCAACCGGATCACGGCAACACCAACCGCATGGGAACAGCAACCGCCGCAATCCCTTCCTATCACTAACTACTCCTAGAGTGACAGCAACCCTAACCTAGGGCCTGTCCCTGATGAACCGCAACCTGGGATGGCTTAGGGAGAACTCCTAGGGCCTGTGGAACCATAACCTGCCCCCCTTCCCTAGCTACCCAGTCCTATCTGTATCTACTATTCACTAGATACTCCTAAAGCACCTGCAGCCAACATACAGCTCACACTGTCAGCCTGCAGGGGTCCACACACGCTGCACACACTGCGCCCAGCACATGCAGCGACACATACACACAGCTGCACGCACACACAGCTACCTGAATGATACACACCATTCACTGGAACCTGCAGCAATTCCACTGCTTGCACACTGTGCCTCTTTGCCAGTGCCCACAGCCCTCTCCGCTGTGGTACTGCCAAACTTGCACCTTCCGGTCCTAAGGGTGACCTCCCTAGTTAGGGCCGTCCCTCTTCAGTTACCCCCTGCCCTTACCGGGAATTGGGGCCTGCCTGGGGATCTAGGGAGAACCCTTACCTGGTACAGGAGCCACACGCTCCCTGCACCCTTCCTACTCCTTCCTTCTCCTCTGCCTGACTGACTCTGCAAAGCCCGGGAAATGTATCTATATTCCCGGGCTGAGCTTCCTCCAGCCCTATTGGCCGCAAGGGAGCACCTGACCTCTGTCTCCCTAAGCCTCCTGGGAGTTGTAGTCCCCAGGGGCTGCCTAAAGCATTGGGGCCGCGTGCGCACTTGCCCTGCGCATGCGCGAACCCCTAATGGCCGCCTCAATCTCCCTCTACACTTCCCTACTCTCACGCGATCTCTCCCTATCCCTGGAGTCCTATCGCGCGCTTCCGCCCTACCGCGCATGCGCGAACTAACGCGCAATGGCGGCGCCCTCTCTTCAAGCCCCCGAGCCGGCAACCGGCCTGCGCCGCAATACCTTGCGCGGCTCCCTGCTCTGGCCCCCACCCTCGCGAAGTGCCGGCGGGTCCACCGCTGCCTCCGGCGGCACCCGCGACCCCACGGCACTCGCGGAAAGGGGCCAGACAGCTCAAATTTACCTCGGGGCTACACAGGCATACCCCGCATTAACATACGCAATGGGACCGGAGCATGTATGTAAAGCGAAAATGTACTTAAAGTGAAGCACTACCTTTTTTCCACTTATCGATGCATGTACTGTACTGCAATCATCATATACGTGCATAACTGATGTAAATAAGGCATTTGTAGCAGGCTCTATAGTCTCCCCGCTTGCGCACACCTTCGGTGTAGGTAGGGAGCTGGTATTGCTGTTCAGGACGTGCTGACAGGCGCATGCGTGAGCTGCCGTTTGCTTATTGGGCGACATGTACTTACTCGCGAGTGTACTTAAAGTGAGTGTCCTTAAAGCGGGGTATGCCTGTATAGTAATATAATTTTTTCCGTCTTTATCTTCTCCCTCAGTCTGTGTACAGTACAGTAGTTCATTGAGAGAGTAAAGGTTTTGTGTACATCATGACTGCAGTTTAGATACTGTACACTAAACTGTACAAACAGTTCACAGACTTTACACGATACCCCCCTCTCCCCCAGTCCATCCTTTTTTTCTGAAAAGACAAGAAAACAAAAAATTAGTGCAGTTATGTGCATACTGTATAATGGCATTGTGTGCTGTATAGTACTGTCAAACTAGTCTATACTGGAACTACTGTATACTGTGACTACTGTTAAATACTTCGTAACCAGATGGCTGGTGCTGCTCTCTCTGGAAAGAAAATAATTGAGCAGTTAGGTGCATACTGTGTTATGGCATTGTGTACTGTATAGCTACTCCATATTGGACTACAGTATGCAGTTACTGCACCGACACACTTTATTCGAGCAAATACCCAGTATGTACCTGGCAGATACCTGGAATGCGCCGCTCCTCAACTCTGACAAGCCCCGTTGCATTTGCCTTCCCAGCCTGGGTTCATGCCTGGCTGACGGGCGGCTGATCTGTTAAATGATAATGATTAGGATTTAATAGGCTGCAATGCTTCGCGTGTCTACCAGATGGCATAAATTCATGAATTGTAATGCAGTATATATATATATACTGTGCAGTATTGCAGCCAGCGGGAATAAAATGCTTCAATCCCTTCCTATAAAATAACCCAATGCACTCGGGCAGAAAACAGTCACAAACCTCAATACACCCGGGTATACCCGAATTCGTGGGACTAGCCGAGCTCGAATAAAGTGTGTCGCCAGTGTAGTACTGTCAAACTAGTCTATACTGGAACTACTGTATACTCTGACTACTAGGAAAGAAAAAATCTGTGCCATACTTACCTGTATCATACTGTACTTACAATACTACAGTACAGTACTATACCATACTACCTTCCTGATGCTTGCCCATTATGCGCGATCACAATGGGCAACACAGTCGCAATATGGTCAATATATTTATTGCATCGTTCCACGGTGAGTACATCGTTTCAAAAACTCAGTATGCCTTGCGCCAACTCATCCTTTTTGGAGGGTTTCACGACTTTTCGGATATAGTCCTTCAGCTCATGCCAGACCATTTCGATAGGATTGAAGTCTGGCGATCTGTCATTGAAGGGGGAAAAAAAAGGACAATTCGTTTAAGAGATACAGGACACAGTAAAAACAGTGGGATAAAATGGGACACGGTTACAGGACTTACTCCGCTTGCTTCTTCACCCAGTTGATACCGCGCTCAAGGATATGCGCTGTTGACGCGGTGTGCTTCGGATCGTTGTCCTGGTAGAAACGGTGACCATCCGGGAACTCACGTGTGATGTATTCCACAATCTCAGGCACAATTTTCTCTTGGAAGAAAGCTTTATTCATGATTCCTATAACAAGAAAAGAAAAGTGCTCAAAAAACTGCACACTAGTACAGTACAGTGCGTAAGGCAAAAGCGTGTGACATACATTTTACTGTACCTTCAAAGATGACGATGCATCCTGGTCCACGCCTAGAGATGGCACCCACACATGCATCTTCACTGGGTGTTTTGGACGCGGCTTCATACCTGTAGATATGCAACCTTTTTTGTGGAATGCAAAGGTGGCAAATGTCTCCAGTGAAACAGTAGACTCGTCAGTGAAGATGCAATCCTGGAAAGTTTCTCCACTGTCGATCCATGCCTGGGCCTGGACCACTGTCTTGATTTTGTTAACGTCCCTTATCATAGGGTACGCTCTATAATGACAAGGAATACATCATTTTAGAGGTACAGTACAGTTTCTTAAACAACACTTTTACCTCCTGTACTGTCCAGTACTAACCTCACACGTCCATATTTCCATCCAATTCTGCGTCTCATCTTCTTTATGCTGGTCTCGGATACAGTGAGATTGTGATTTTGCTGCAGAGTGTATTTGACCCTTAATGCACTCTTCTCATCATTCTCTTCACTTATTTTGTCGACCAGAAGAGTTGTCTCCCTACAATGTACAGAAAAACAACAATCCGGTAAGTTACAGTGCAGTAGGCCACAAGCACAGCACATTATTTGCAGTAAAAATAGTATACAATGAGATAGATCTACACACTATATAGTTCTATTAATATGCAGCAATATACACAATAGATATACTGTAGTTTTATAAATATACCGAAATAACTATAAAATTAGATAGATCTACACAATATATAGTTCTATTAATATACAGCAATATATACAATATAAATACTGTAGTTATATAAATATACCGAAATAACTATAAAATTAGATAGATCTACACAATTTATAGTTCTATTAATATGCAGCAATATACAAAATAGATATACTGTAGTTATATAAATATACCGAAATAACTATAAAATTAGATAGATCTACACAATATATAGTTCTATTAATATGCAGCAATATAAACAATATGTATACTGTAGTTATATAAATATACCGAAATAACTATAAAATTAGATAGATCTACACAATATATAGTTCTATTAATATGCAGCAATATAAACAATAATAGATATACTGTATGATATACTTACGCGTTAGTTACCGTTGGTGTCCTTGTGCATTGTCTGGATTTTCCATGTGCATGATAGCACACGGTGGTTGATGGCACAACGAGGCCAGAAGCAGCTAACCAGTGTTGGATATCTGCAATTCGTTGTCCGCTCGTGTACATCTCTTTAAAGCTGCAGTTCAGTCTTTTTTTTTTTTTTTTTTACTTCAATAGATTCATGTGTGCAATCTCTAATTACCTTAAGAAATGTATTGCTGCCAGTCAATTCGTTCTCCATGTATTGATAGGCGAAATTTGGTGACATAATTAGAGCTGGCATATGTTTTTTTTTGCTTCTGCCAGTCAGTGGAAGCTCATGAATATTCATGATCACTCCTGCACTGACATGTGCTAGAGGGAGGGCAGGGCTGACAAAGGGGTGTGCCAGAGCTTGTGACAGGACATGAAGGGGCAGTGCCTTAGCAAATGGCTGTTAAAATAGAATACAAGAAATTTGGTCTTTCAAAGTTGTTTTTTTAAAAACAGAAAATGCTAAAAGTATTTTTTCTTACTATAGAACTGATTTATTAAAAAAAACACACAAGCAGGATATTGACTGAACTGCAGCTTTAATTCTCATGCTGAGATCCTTTTAAATCTTTTTAACAGGCATTGCTGCGAGTAGAAAGAAATACAAACACAAGTCGATGTGTATTCAATGTGCAGTAAATCCACAAAATGGATGGTGTATTTATACGTTAATGACTCACATTGGAGTACGCCCACTTTCAACACCTGTACCTCATCGCAATGCATAAAAGGTTACACACTTTGCATAGCCCACCACTCGATGATCTTTATCTGAACTTGCCCTTGTCCAGATACGGCATTGTGCTTCCATGGATCAACCGCGATTCTACGGACGCAGGAACCCACTCGCCTCTGCCGTGCTTGTCATGCAGAAAAAGCGAAAGGCGGCGGCGGCAGCCGTTTCCAAGCCAAGGCCAAAGCGACAGGCTAAGGCTAATAAAGTAAACCTTCTGCTGACCCCAAAGGCTAAGGGTTTTAAAACACATAAGCCTTATTATGTCAAGAAGAAATTCGGTGATGTACACACAACGCAAAACAAATGGAAGCCAACCCATCGAACCCGCAGGCCACTTCCTTGTTTATGCTTCGATGACTCTGCCGCTGCTCTCCTGGAAATCTACAGCCCATCTTCTCCACTACTCGTCCACGACGCTGCCGCCGCTCTCCCGGAAACCCACAGGCCATCTTCGCCACTGCTCTTCGACGACGCTGCCGCTGGTGCCCCTGAAATCCACGGGTCACTTTCTCCATTACGCTTAGACGACTCTGCCGCTTCTCGCCCGGAAATCCACAGGTCACTTTCTCCATCCCTCTTCGACGACGCTGCCGCTTCTCTCCCGGAAATCCACAGGTCACCTCATCCATCCTTCTTCGACGACGCTGCCGCTTCTCTCCATGGAACCCCCATCTCACCCTCCGTAGCACCCATCCACCAAGATGTCCACAGCACCCCATGCACAAGAACCAGCTCGTTAGACCGCATGCTGAATGGGTTAAGTGTGGATATCCCCGGGAACTCTACTATGCTGGTAAAGATAGATCTGCTTCTGGAGACCATGCTAAATATGGATCAACGGATGCAGAAGATGGATCAACGGATGGAGAAGATAGAGACTGACATAGCGGGGATACATAATTTGCTCGGTGTTCATGCCCCTGTATCCCCGACGACGGAGCAGGAGGGTGGCATGGATGTGATGAATGGGACCTTCGACCGCCTTCCAACACCAAGCGCACCCCCTCCACCAGAAGAATTTGTGTACATGTATGCCGTTGAGGAGGAGGATAACATGACAACCCCGTCAAGACAACGCCAGGAGACAACACGGCGACCAAGACAGGAGGAAAGCTTCCTCCCAGACAACCTACCCTCACCCGCCGCCACAAGTACACCCGCTCACAGAAGAACACCCGCTCCCAGAACCCAACCTACATACGCCTGCGTGAGCTGACACCGGCACTCAGGGAGAAGTATAGGGTGATGAGTGCTGGTTTACCCCAGAAGTATGCCATGTTAATTTTTAAGCACCACGTGTCCTACTTGGTGTACTGCGGGTGGGTCTACAAAGGGAACTACGAAGGAAATCGCGAAAAAAGGGCGCTTCCTGAAAATTTAAGAAGGACTATTGTGGAGGAATTGCGGCGCTATTTTTCAATAACAGATCCTTTAATGAAAATCGTTCGAGACTCCATTAATGGCATTTTGCACCATACAAGGCATCAGCCCTGGAAGGACAATCTGGTGGGTATCGCATTTGCGTGACTGTTCAACTGTTGTTTATTTTTTGTAAATGTTTTTGTAAATGTTTTGACTTACTGTAAACAGGACCTGCACAATTCCAGTCCCCGAAGGCCGCAAACAGGCCCCGTTTTCAAGGTTATCCTGAAAACCGGGCCTGTTTGCGGCCCTCGAGGACAGGAGTTGTGCAGGCCTGACTGACTGTTCTGTACACCATCCTACTGTAAATGTTTTGACTTTCTGTACTTTAATAAAGGAGATGTTGCGTGTTTTAAATTTTCTGAATAAAGAATTTTTTTTAATAACACCATACTGTTGTGCTATACATGTTTTGACTTTCTGTACTTTAATAAAGGAGATGTTGCGTGTTTTAACTTGTATTAATAAAGAAATATTTTTACTTACTGTACACTGAACCTGCACAATTCCAGTCCTCGAGGGCCGCAAACAGGCCCGGTTTTCAAGGATATCCTGAAAACCGGGACTGTTTGCGGCCCTCAAGGACTGGAGTTGTGCAGGCCTGACTGACTGTTCTGTACACCATCCTACTGTAAATGTTTTTACTTTCTGTACTTTAATAAAGGAGATGTTGCGTTTTTTAAATTTTCTGAATAAAGAATTTTTTTTAATAACACCATACTGTTGTGCTGACTGTAAACCATACTAACATAATACATGTAGAATAAATGCATACTTTTTATTTTTTCGGGTTTATTATACAGTATATATAAAAAAAAGTATTGTATACGGTCTGAAAACATCAGCATACTGTTTCAGGTATTCTATCCTACTCAATAACAACGGCCACTAAACTGTAGACTCCGGTACGTGTTTTTTTTTACTCAGATACAGCAATGTGCAGGCATTGTAACACAAAGCGATATTTTCCATCGAAATCCCTCCATTTGCCATTTTCCACATGAGATGAGAAAGTTTTCTTTTCTTTTCTGAGGAACAAAAAAAAAGTTTTACTGTAATGGTCAGTTAGTCAGTCCCCTAAAGAAGTTCCCACAGTCAGTCCCACCAATAATTTTCTCGGGGGGCGTCTCCTGCTCACATGCACATGCGCCTACCGTCGATGTGATGACACGCATACAGTATGCGTTTCAAGAAGGTTCCAATGCGCATGCGCCTAGCTTTTCACCAATTGTGCAGTACAGGCATACCCCGCATTAACGTACGCAATGGGACCGGAGCATGTATGTAAAGCGAAAATGTACTTAAAGTGAAGCACTACCTTTTTCCCACTTATCGATGCATGTACTGTACTACAATCCTCATATACATGCATAACTGATGTAAATAAGGCATTTGTAGCAGGCTCTATAGTCTCCCCGCTTGCGCACACCTTCGGTACAGGTAGGGAGCCGGTATTGCTGTTCAGGACGTGCTGACTGGCGCATGCGTGAACTGCCGGTTGCCTATTGGGAGAGATGTACTTAATCACGAGTGTACTTAAAGTGAGTGTACTTAAACCGGGGTATGCCTGTATCTACTGTAGAAGCCGCTCAGCCAATGATATTGCTTACAGGAGAATCGCTTGACTTTTGAATCGCACTGATATTGATATTTTCAAAATAAAAAAAACAGAATAAAATACGGCAACATTACTCACCATAGACTTCCCAATCAGCTGGCGCCGAGCCACTGCCAGTCCCGTATTCTTGATCATACACGTCGTTGACAAGTGACAGCGGGACCACTACACCTGTAGTCAGCTGATGAGGCTGGAAATCGCTTAGGTACATGCAAGCTTGCTCGAAACTGTACCCGAAATCCGGCTCAGGCTGCAGGTATCTGGGAGGGGACAGACAGCAAGGGTTGCAGGTCACCAGGTTTTCACTGATGGTTGGACCGTTATTGGAAGCTGTCGCATTGCTTGCCAGCGACTGATGTTTCTTAGTTGGTTTTAACACGACCTTTCGCCTTTTGCCGTCTCCATGATCATAGATACGGGAAAAACCCGGTAATACACACCAATACCTTCCAATAAAATCGGGATCAATACGAAAAAAACATGGATCGCTACATAACTTTTTCCTTATTGCACGCTTCCACACATGAGCATCTGGCGAAAATTTGTAAAAGTCATAGTTTTCGATAAAATACTGATAAATTTGAACAACTGTTGCCATCTTATCATCTGTTGCATTAATCCCGGCCCATATTAAATAAGTGTATATTTTGTCGGGTTTTTGGAACACGGACTGCAGTTGTGCACTCATGGCGGAATTCTCAGGACAATAACCAGACCAGAAACTGTGCTTGTCTTTTTTTAATATGAAAAGCCTAAATTGATACATTATTGTAACTTCTTCCTTCAGTCCCAAGGCCAATTTACAATGGACCACTGTGGTATTTTTTTTAAACACCTGCAAGTCGACACATTACTGAAGTGCATGCACATTATTATTCATGAATATCTGCCATCTGACGGATACGCAAAGAATTGCAACCAATTAAATCCGAACCATTATCAATAAACACATCAACCGCGCATCAACCGCGGGTGTGAATGCAACATGAATGCGGTATAAATGCGGTCAGAATGCGGCATGAACTTGGGGAAGTGCGGTGAAGTGCGTGGCATTCGGAAAAAAATCCCGGAAAAATTTGGAGATGTTGGAGAATAAACGGGGCCGCGGCTGTATTCGCTAAGTTAGAGAAGTGTCAGTTCCATCAAACCACAACGGCCTTTTTAGGTTATATCATCTCTGATACTGGCCTTGCCATGGATCCAGCCAAGGTGAAAGCGGTCCTGGATTGGCCTCTCCCCATTACTCTGATAGATGTACAACGCTTCCTACTACCGAAAATTCATACAGAACTTCTCCTGCGTAGTAGTGCCCATTACGGCCTTAACACAGAAAGGTGCTGATCCCGCCTTATGGTCTCCTACTGCTAATCAAGCATTCGAGAGACTGAAAACAGCCTTTGCATCTGCTCCTGTCCTCGTGCACTAGGACCCTGGTTTACCCTTCACCCTTGAAGTGAACGCATCTGACGTCGGGATCAGAGCAGTATTGTCCCAGAGGAAGAAACCTCAGGCCAAACTTCACCCGTGCGCTTTCTTCTACAAGAAAGTTTCTTCTGCCGAACAAAACTATGATGTAGGCAATCGGAAACTCCTGGTCATCAAAATGGCTTTAGATGAATGGAGGTGTCTGCTCGAGGGCACTGAGAATCCAGTCACCATACTTACGGATCACAAAAATCTCCTATACATTGAAGGCACTCGTCGGTTGTGGGTCACGATAAGCACGATGGTCACTTTTTTTTCTCGCTTTAATTTTATTATTTCGTATCTACCAGGCTCAAAGAATGTGAAGGCAGATACCCTCTCCCGTCAATTCCTGGTGGAAGACAAGGCTGAAGACCAAGTGGAGACTATACTTCCACAATCATGCATAATCTCCTCTTATACCTTTGATTCTTTGGAGAACATCGTTCAATGTCAGTCCGATATTCCTGATGGTCTCGAAGTCCCAGGAGGACACCTTTTCACCGCACCTGCATATCGTAGGAAGGTACTGGGATGGTGTCATTCCTCCAAGAACTAGGAGAAACATCGACCTGCTTGAATGGACCTTTTGGTGTCCGGGAATGCAGAGTGAGATAAAGGAATTTGTCACCACGTGCTCTACAAGTACTCAAAATAAGACTCCCCCGTAACAAACCTATGGGGTTACTACAGCCTCTTCCGATTACAAATCGTCCATGGACCCACCTATCCATGGATTTCATCGTGGAATTACCGATATCCAAAGGTATGAATACCATCCTGGTAGTTGTGGATCGATTCTCCAAGCAAGCCCATTTTATTCCCTTAATGGATGCCTAGTGCCCCCAAACTATCAGAGGTATTCATCAAATAAATTTTTCGTCTCCAAGGAGTACCCAAGGTTATTGTCTCGGATCAGGGGTCCCAATTAATTGCTACATTTTGGCTGTCCTTTTGCCAACATTTGGGGATCTCTCTCTATTTCTCTTCTGGTTATCATCCCCAGACCAATGCTCAGACAGAACGGACTAACCAATCATTAGAACAATTCATCCGATGTTTTATTTCAGATACCCAGGACAACTGGACAGATCTGGCTTGGGCTGAGTTCTCGCACAACAATTTACAGAGTGAGTCAACAATGGACTCACCGTTTTGTTTTTTTGTTTTTTTCAATGATGGCTTTCATCCTTCATTACTTCCCACTATGGTGACAACAAGATTCTGCAACTACAGAACTCATGGGAAAGGATTCAAGAGAATCTCAAGAAAGCAGTTTCCATGCAGAAAAAACAGGCGGGCCAGCATCGGCGGAGAACTCCAGCATACAATCCAGGGGAGAAGGTATGGCTATCCACCAAAAACATTCATCTGAAGGTACCCACAGCGAAATTGGCACCTAGATTTATTGCTCCATTCACCATCATTTAGAAGATCAATCCATTGGCCTATTGCTTACGCTTGCCAGCTTTCATGAAAATCCCATCTGTCTTCCACACCTCTCTTCTTAAGCCATTTGTACAGGATTCTCGATCTCCTGCCCCGGTCTCGCCCCCTGAACCCCTCCTTGTAGAGGGACAACAAGAGTTTGAAGTACAGTCAGTACTGGATTCCAGGATAACCAGGGGAAGTCTCCAGTATCTGGTCCATTGGAGGGGTTTTGGGCCCGAAGAGAGATCTGGGATCTCAAGGGACCAATTACATGCCCCCAGGCTCATCTGGGCCTTCCATTTGAAGTACCCCTTCAAACCATCCCAGAGATACCTGGAGGTTGCTCCTGAAGGGGGAGAACTGTGAGGATTGGCTTTAAGTCCCGCCCCGTGACAGGTCCCATGATGAAACGTGGGGCATGCCGCAGACCAGGGAAGCTACCCATAGGCGCCGCACTACCAGACAGTGGGATAGCTCCAGGTTCGGGCTTAGGCCTTGCCCCCGTGTCACGTCCTGTGACGACATGGGTGATGCACCACGTCCGCAGGAAACCACATGCAGGCACTGCGCCACGAAGAGCACACGAGAGGCTAATCTTTAAACTTCAATCTAACCCAGGATCACCTGCACCTGTGGCTCACTCCGCTTCCTGTCTACCATTGGGCGCTTGTCTACCGAGTGGGCGGTTGATGCTAATTTGTGGCAGCTGATTGCTGGCTGCTCATTGGCTACCTGCCCTTTATATGCTCAGCCAGCCCTCTGGCAAATTGGCGGACCATTATTCTTCATTGCTGAACGTAGTGCTTACACCAAGCATCCTGCTGCCTTGTCCTTTGTCCTTGTGCATTTTTATCCTGTCTTGTCTCTCAGTGTTTTGACTTCGGCTTGTACCTGAACTCCCGACTTCTCTCTACCTCGACCTCAGCTTGCAACTGGACCTCTACCTTCTCTACCGCGGCTACCCTCTTCAACCAATCAACTTCTCCAACCCGTGACCACGGCGAGTACTACGACTATTCTCATTTCTCCAACCCTGGCCCAGCTATACCACTATCACACTGACTCCAGACGCACTCTCGCAGCTGGAGGTCGGTGTACGCTAACATCCCCACCTCAGCCTCGCGGTCCCGTCTTGTTTGTGGTGAGCACCAGTTATATGAACATAGTCAGGGATCCCAACATAATCTGATACAATTCTTTTGGCATATTCCAGTGTTGAATTCTCATTTTTTGGGTGTGCTGGGAACACCCATATAATTCATATTGATGTTCACTAACCAACATTATGCACAAAGAAAATCCACATCCATTGTAATACCTTTTGTGGATCAACATGAAGATTTCTTTATCTTTCTTTAAGTTATTCTGTTTAAATGCAGGTCCCCTTTGTCACTGGGGCTTTCCTACCTGCCTACCGTCTTCGAAATGATTAGAATTTTCTTGCAAGGGGGCATTCGTTGTCGCCCTTAGTTAACCAAGTTTTAAGAAAGCGAGTGAGGCGGGCATGGACAAAGATATTCACTGGGCACATACAGTACTGAATTGCAATAAAAATAAGTAAATACCTCCAAACTGCAGGATATAATTCTGTGCCTTCTCATGGTACCGAAGACAGTAAGTCTTGCTACATCTGTAGACATTGTGGTAATAAGCTTACCTACCACAAAAGGTAACCCGAGATAACGCAAGTCCTAACTTCTAATTCAATTATTTTTTTATCATGTTCTCTAAGCTGAATTCCTCTTGCCTCTCTCTTAAAAAATAAAAAACAAATATAATTAGAAGTGAGGACTTGCCTGATCTGGGGTTACCTTTGTGTGGTGAGCAAGATTACCATGTATTGACCATAATATTTATATAAATATAAAGTATGCACATTTTCCTGGTTCGTGAACTTGGGCAACAATTTTAACATTTTATTATAAGACAACAATTTTACACACATAGTCATGAGCCGAGAAAAGACTGCATATGAGCGAGTACTTGGCGATTAGATTGGGGTTGTGTCTTGGACTTGAATTTGATTCTGCTTTGTATTAGATAGAGAGTCAGGATTTAAACAATGAAGCTGCAATCTAGGAGTAGGTTACTGTAGGTCAGTCTGGATATTCAAATTCATGAATTAAAGCTCCTCTTGGCAGGGCTTCCCTTTGCCTTATGATATAATGTATTGTAATATGGTAAACTATTACGTATACCGTTGTCACTATATAAATAAAATAACATTACACATACTGTACTGTACACACACTCAAATTCAAATTTTGGTAGATTGTGTGGTAGGGAGAGGGCCTATTTTAACAATATTTTGGAGGTGAAAGTGGTAGCAATTGGTGAAGCATTATATGTGTAGTATAAAGGTGAGGAAGGAGTCAAATATGACACCTACAGTGGTCATCTGTCATGTTTTATCAGAAGGTTAGGGGAGTTATCTAATGCCAGCAAAAGTCAAACATAGGGTTAGAATGATACTGCTATTATAGAGAGTCGTAAAACACATTGCCCTGAATAGGCAGGTACAGTATTCTTCTTAGCTGTTGTGAATGGTGAAATGTCTAAAAATATGAAGGTCAGCATGCTAGCAACATATGTACACAAAGCAGGTTCTTCACCAAGGCTTGAATGTTATCTAAAGAAATGGTTGCAAAACATTTGGGAGCAGCAAACAGTACAGTACTTTCAAAATTTCTTGTGGGATCTACTGTGAATATCTCCAACTCAACTTTAGACTAGACCAACAATTTTGTTTTATTCATTTTACTACAGAAAAACCCTCCATAATTTCTGTTTTTATTGTTTTTCAGATGAACCATGTCTTGGGGACAAGTCTATATTCTGTCAAATGGAGGTACTTGCACGTTATTGTTCCATACCAGGGTACAACAAACTTTGCTGCGAATCCTGTAGCAAGCGCAGCACTCTGCCACCTCCTTTCCTCACTGAAGCTGCTGAAACTGAAGATGAACTTATTTTTGATCACAGTGATTTGTCCAAGGCAGATGCGATACCAACATCTTTAGTACCTGGTGATCTAGAATCTATCTCTGAGAAAAAAAGTATTTTGAGTATTCTCTCTTCCATCGAAGATGATGCTGATATCAGTGTTCTTTCAGCACCAGAAAATAAACTGAAGGCTTCTGATGCAGCTCAAAGAAGGTCACACCTGGCAGCAAGCAAGACTTTTAGGTTTGTGGCTTCTATGCCACATCCACCACCAACACGAAGTAGCAATGTCAATTCCCATAAACCTTCTGCAGCGGTAGCCATATCCCCCATGGCAGCTGTTAATACCAACTCAACAGGTGCTTTTTCTACAGCCAGAACCTCAAGGAAAAATGATAGGTCTTCTGACAGAAGACGTTCTTTGCAGCCATCTGCAATAGAAAGATGAAGTTTAATATTCAAGAACTAGAACAAAAAGTTCTAAGGACACCATGGTGCATTCTGCTTTTACAAAGCAGAACATTCTACAGACCGTCAACGCATTTCATCTGTATATAACAGAACATATAAAGTGCTGGTTCACTTACTTGCTGGGTTCATTGTCCATCCATTCTTTACTTTCTGGTTAGCTTGAATTTGTTGAAGAAAAGCACCAAAGATTCACATACGTGAAAAAGATTTGCTGGGTGACTTGGTCATTGCTTATTTCATAAAAAATGTCCATAACCAATTTTGCACATCAGCAGACTTTTTTTCCCCCCCCATGTATAATACATATTGGTAGTACATTTTTACACCTTTAATGAACATTTATTGAAATTGCCCAGTTTTAAATACAAATAGACTTGCTATATGGCTAATATATAAGATGAAAAAATGCAGCTGTTGTGTACATGTTGTATATTAGAAAAGTCAGTATTATTTTTAATTGATCTGTACTGTCAAATTATTGTTTACCAGTTTTATTCCTGGGTGCTAGTAGGTGCCTGCCAATACAAACTGCCTTATTTACATTCCTCGCGTTGAACCTCAAAGTATAACTTTCATAAAAGAACTCCACGTTAGTTGGCAGTACAGCACATCCACCAACTGTACCTATCGTGCAGGGACACTACATTTTTTTAGGTCCTTTAAGACAGCTGTATCTAGAAAACATAAAGTGTTTTGTGTGTGGTAAGCTGCATAGGTTAGAAGACTTTCATAGGTATTGCTTGGAAGTACCTCCAGCATGAGTAGAGGAACTACTGTACGGTGGTACCTATTTTACTGTGCAAAATATTGGAGGGTCTGCTTAATGGCTCTATATGAATTGCTGTTCTGCACTGCCTTGCTCTTTTTCATCATCTTAATTCTTGGAGGGGCTTCCCCAACATATTAACAGACCCTTCAACAAAGCCAGACAGAATTACATGGCACATCATATCTTTCGAAACCACTTTAGATTAAGTGTGTTTATTTTTTTCACGTTCAGCATTTAGCAATGGTTTCTGTTTATATATTGACATGGAGAAGGCAGATGTATCAGAAGGAAAATACTTTCGTTGGCAAAAAGTAGATAAAAGTAGATATACTACTTTACTAAGTATATGGCTGTATACATGAAAAAACATGTCCCTATGCCAAATATACAGACAACTGTATGTATACATGCAGTAATAGTTTAAATTATAGAAGTACCTTCCATTGACTTTCCCATACTTAAGGGAAATTAAATAGTGTAGCAGTTATAAGTCATCCACCAATTTACTAACATTACTGAATTATCAAAAGACTGAAATGTGATGTATTTTCTTGATGCTGTAAACTGTCTTCCCCAACCATCAAAAGAGCAAGAAACTTATAAGTAGCTTTATGAAAACATTAAATGGACTTTCTTTATTCAGAGTGCTGATCAAAGAAGGGAGAGAGATATTTATTTTAACATGAGTCACTTCACTTTTCACAACCACAATGCATCTGACTGCAATAATGTTCTAGTAATTTATATCAGTAATCACGTTTTTCACAATTAAGCCAGTCTTACTCTCTCATGTAGCTGTAAAGTACTTGTAAATAGAATTGAAAACTGAAGATATTTATTAAAAGTTGATTTTCTTGATAACTTTATGTACTGAATATTCACACGTATTGTATTTGACATTTCTTTCCATGCCAAGATAAAGAGAAAGCAGTAGTTAGATATACTGTATGTTTGTGCATCTTTCATATGCATAGGTTATAAGCTAACAACTACTGTAGAAAACAATATGGGACTAAATATTTCAAAACACAAATTTGACAATGGTTTTTCACTAGCATGATCGATTTGCCTTAGTTTGTTAACATTTGCAGTACAATTTTTCAAAAGAAAGAATTATTTGTAATAACAGAAAACAAAATGTTACACATAAGTAATGTATATCAGTAGGAATTAGATTTAGGAATTTTGTTTTAATTTTGAAAATTGAGGGGGAAAAACCCAGACATCAATATGAAACGTAAATGTAAACTAGATTGTAGGAAACCTATTTTTGGAAGCACGTGGATTATTTCCATCCAAGAGTTTGTTTGTTATTGTTTGTTAGCTAACCCACTGACATATTGACTTGACACCTCTAAAGAATTGCTGCTACTTTACTGCAAGACTTTTGAAGGTCAAAATGAAAATAGTTTTTGTTATAGAGTGTATTGAGACAACCCCTGAGCCTCAAACAGATACGTGTTTGTTTCCTGAGAATCTGCTAAAAGAACAATTATCAATATGATTTTCCTTTCATAATACTGTATATCACATGGTTGTAGATATTCATCATACTGTATGTCCCTCTTCTTTTTTGTTTATTTCTTACAGAGCTCTTTTCTTGACCCTTTAAGTGTACACTACTGATGCTGTTGTATTGGGGAGCACTTAGCAATAAAAAAAGCTTTTAACATATCTAATTTGCTTGCTTGTAGTGTAATTGCTCAGGGGACTTTTTTCTTTGCATCAAATGAGAAAGCTAAATTATGCAAAATTGTTTAGACTCCTATCCTTAATTGCACATGGCCTGTGATAGGGCTGTGTTTGTCGAAAGATCATTTGGTGCTTCTAGCTTATATTTGCAATATGGCCAGAACGTACATTGTATTCACATGAACAAGAATGTATTGTATTATTAAAAATCAAAGGACATTTTTAGACACTGTACATGACATATTCAGCAGTTTATTCATGTATTTATTTACAGTGCAGTCGCAAATATGACCAAATTGATACAATAGGTTCCCACTATGAAGCACCCAAAGAACCACCTCTATTAATAAAATATAACTTTTAATGTAAATTAATTATAAAAATGTAATGGCAGCATTGAGAATAATAATAAAAATAAAAATGAATAAAACAATACTGAAGCTGTGACCTCAAGGGCAAAATAGAACAATAATATAGTGCAGGAAGTTACTAAGGACTGAAAATACACCTTAATAAGTGTTCAGTCAATGCCTTATAAGTGACATAAAATATAGCTGCAGCGGCCATTATTCAAATAAATCACGGAGCCGTTGTCGTGTGCTCTGCTGTATTCCACTCGGTATTAACTCCGCATTCCCGCGTTTCCGCCACCCTTCACGCCGCACCAGACACCCGCGGTGGATCTGTTTAATTTAATGGTTTCAGATTTCTTTGGGTGCAATTCTTCGCCAGGTGGCAGAAATTAAGGAATTGTAATGTTCTGACTGTGCTACTGTGTCAATTTGCAGGTGTTTAAAACCAGATAAAAACCAAGTCTACCACAGTGGTCCATTGTGATTTGACCTTGAAGACGTTATCAAATTTAGGCGCTTCATAATGAAAACTTATAAAACTCAAAGTTGTGTGCTTTTTTCGACATTACTACAGTATCCTTGCACAATTGTTGACTGGACTGGACATAATGTGCACACCGCAGACGTATAAAAAACCTGACTGTAGTTATGCATTTTTAATATGTTCTGCAATTAATGCTACAGCAGATAACATGGCTTCTGTAGCAGAAATATATGATTTTTTTCATTTCGAACAAGCATATACCCAATTGTGATCACATAAGTGATCTGACTGAACATACTCCTTGGAGCAAACAGAGAAAGAAAGATGAGAAAATGTCTGCAAATTGTTGTGTGTCAAAGATGACGTAATGAAACACAGTGTAAGGGGTAGCCAGACAGATGGAGGCTATGTGTGGTGCTCGGAGTGAGAGACAAAGTCTCTGCATTGGTGCTCCAATGTAGTGAGCTAATATATAAAGTAACTATCCCTAATTTATAAAAGTAACTTCCCAATTATTTAAGTATTGTATAACAGAGTAGCTAATGTTGCCGCCAAATTGTATAGTTCAGGGGTCCCCATCGTGGTGCCCGCAAGCACCATGGCACCCACCAAGCCTTTTGCGGGTGCCCACAACTACTGTGCTGCTGACAGCTGCTGATTGCCAGAAGTCAGGCCCAACTTCTGCATCCATGAGCAGGATCGGCACGACACTGGAGGCCTCCCCCCAAGGTAAGTGTATTGTGTGTGCATGTGTGCATGCATTGGTTGGTGCCTGTTACGCCGGTGCTGCCCAAAGACCAGACCCCTCCCTTATACTGAGGTGGGGACGTATATATGCACGCACCCGCAGTAGAAGGAGCGTGTCTGGAGTGTGGTGTTTTGGCGTTGCCAGGCCAGGTGGAAATAGCTGTAGCAATACTTGCCGGTACCGGTACAAGAAGAGGCGTCGTCGTTGCCGTTAGCCAAGGTCTGGGAGAGGAGAGATCCGGAAGGTCAGAGTCCAAGCTGAGATCAAGGGGCGTGAGAAGCAGCGAGGTCAAGTGAGAGCCGGGGTCCAGAGCCAGAGAGTGAAGTCTGCCAAGCCGGGTCATAACCTGAATAAACGAAGAGAAGATAGAGAGAGCCAGCATAGGCATCCGCTGGAAGAGACTATGTCTAGCAATGTGAGAGGCAAGACAGGTATTATATACTGCGGCTGACCTATAGGGAGCGGAGGCAGTCCTGGAGGAACACGAGAAGCTGTCCTGGATTAGATCCTATGGTAGACAGCCAGATGGGGAGGTTTAGGGTTAAGCAGCAGCCTGTGTGAGAGTTGGGGGTGTGGTTTCACTGCTGGTGCAGTGAATAAATTATCCTTGCCGGGCGCGCGATCTGTAATGTCGGAGAGCACACGCCTAGGACCAGAGGGGGCCGCCAGAGCCCTGAGTGTGCGCAGGGCGGTGTTAGTCTGTCGGGAACGACGGGGGTGCCCCCGCACAGCGGGAGCAGATTGGGAGAGATAAGGGAGCCGTCCCACGGCAGCGGGGGCAGTCAGAGGTAAGGAGGGGTCACCCTGTGAGTGCCGCGAGTCCCGCATCCTTACAGTTCCCCCCCTTCAGGGTCGGCCTCAGGACGATCCTCCCATGGCTTTGATGGGAACTTTTTTCAGAAACGTTTGAGAAGCCCAGGTGCGTGAATGTCTTTAAGAGATACCCATGATCTTTCTTTGGGTCCAAAGCCCTTCCAATGGACCATTAATTGAACCTTGCCTCTCGAGAGGCGGGAATTCAGTATGGCTTGGACCTCATACTCTTCGTTGCCCTGTATGATAAATGGGTCTGGTCTCAGAGTGTGGTCCGGAAAGAGAGGACTGGAGATGAACGGCTTGAGAAGAGATGTGTGAAAAACATTAGGAATTCTCATGCTTTGAGGTAATTGAAGACGGAAGGCCACGGGGTTTACCTGGTCCATTATAGAAAATGGCCCCAGAAACCTAGGTGCCAATTTAGGGGAAGGGGTTTTGACGTGGATATTTTTGGTAGACAACCAAACCTTGTCCCCTGGCTTGTAGTTGGGTGCAGGTCGGCATCGATGGTCAGCCTGGATTTTCGAAGTCAGGGAGGCCTTTTGAAGAGCTGATTGAATTCTAGCCCAAGAGTCCTGTAGGAGGGACATGTGTTCATCCACAGCTCGTACTCCAGAGGAGATATTGGAAATATGTAGGCAAGCTGGATGAAATCCGTAATTAATAAAGAAAGGCGTCTCACGAGTGGATTCATTCCTGGCGGAATTAAAGGCATACTCAGCCCAGGGGAGTAATTCCGACCAGTCATCCTTTGAGTCAGAGACAAAGCACCTTAAATACTTCTCAAGAGATTGATTAACCCTCTCGGTCTGCCCATTAGATTGAGGGTGATATCCTGAAGAAAAAGAGGAAGAAATGCCCAGTCTTCTGGTGAAGGTCCTCCAGAATCTGGAAACGAATTGAGAGCCACAATCCGATATTATGGATGTGGGAATGCCATGGATATGGAAAATCTCTTTGGAGAAAATATCGGCTAGGGCGGGTGAGGAGGGTAATCCTTTGAGTGGAAAAAAATGTGCCATCTTGGAAAACCAATCCACCACTACTAGAATGGTGTTCATGCCTTTCGACCTAGGCAATTCGACAATAAAGTCCATGGGACCAGGGGCGCTCCGGCATGGGTAAATGCAAAAGATGACCATGGGGTCTCTGACGAGGAATCTTATTGCGTGCACATACCGGACAGGCCCGAGTAAATTCAAGGATGGACTTGGCCATATTGGGCCACCAGAAGGTGCGACGGATGAGATCCAATGTTTTCTTGAATCCCGGATGTCCTGCCGAACGGGAAGCGTGCCCCCACTCCAGAATCTCAGGAATGAACTTGGACTCTACGTATAAGGTGTCCTTCGGTATTTCGACATCACTAGGAAGGTGTTTTTGAGAGTTGATGATTTTATCAAGATTCCTGAATGCAGCGACCGCGAGGGTCTTTTGCTTGGGAAGTATAGACTCGGTAGTTTTCTCCAGTCTCTCTTCAGAAGAATATTGTCTAGAGAGAGCATCCGCATTGACGTTTTTGGTGCCGAGAATGTAGGACAAAATAAAATTAAACCTGGAGAAAAATAACGACCAGCGGGCTTGGCAGGGGCCTAAGCGGCGGGCATTCTCGATGTATGAAAGATTTTTATGGTCCGTGAGGATAGTGAACAGCTCTTTTGACCCCTCCAGAAGATGCCTCCATTTCTGAAGGGCCAATTTGACAGCCAAAAGTTCTCTATTGCCCACGTCATAGTTCCTCTCAGCTGGGGAAAACTTCTTAGAGAAAAAACCGCAAGGGTGAAGTTTATCCTGGGGAGAAAATCTCTGGGATAGGACTGCGCCGGCCCCGCAGTCCGAGGCGTCTACCTCTAGGGTGAAAGGGAAATTGATGTTCGGGTGTCGGAGCATGGGAGCTGAGACAAATGCTTGTTTCAATGTTTTGAAAGCCATGACTGCCTCAGGAGACCAAGACGAAGGATCATCTCCTTTTTGGGTCAGTGCCATGATCGGAGAGATGATGGTGGAAAAGTTATGAATAAATTTCCGGTAATAAGTGGAAAATCCTAGAAACCACTGAATAGACTTGAGGGAGTCGGGTTGCGGCCAATCCACTATGGCTTTAAATTTCTATAGGTCCAGGGCCAATCCCCTGTTGGAAATAATCTACCCAAGAAAGGAGGTGGTAGACTGGTGAAAAAGGCACTTCTCCATCTTGGCAAACAATCGGTTCTCTCGGAGGCGGGAGAGCACAAACTTAGTATGGATGATATGATCCTGTAGATTCTTGGAAAAGATAAGAATGTCATCCAGATAAACAATTATAAAACGGTTAAGGACATCTCGAAAGATGTCATTGATAAAGTCCTGAAAGACCGCCGGAGCATTGCATAAGCCGAAGGGCAACACAAGATATTCGTAGTGGCCGCTACGGGTGTTGAAGGCGGTCTTCCATTCGTCGCCCTCCCGGATGCGAATGAGATTATACGCCCCACGAAGGTCTAGCTTGGAAAACAGGTTAGCACCTTGAAGTCTGTCGAAAAGTTCAGAGATGAGTGGGAGTGGGTAGCGGTTCTTCACCATAATGCGGTTCAGTCCCCAGTAGTCTATACACAGTCTGAGAGTACCGTCTTTCTTTTTAACGAAAAAGAATCCAGCCCCTGCGGGTGAATTGGAATGCCGTATGAAGCCCCGCTCCAAGTTCTCATGAATATATTCATCCATGGCTTCCGTCTCAGGCAGGGAGGGGGTATGATTTTGACTTGGGTAATGTGTATCCAGGTACCAAGTCTATCGGACAATCGTATGATCTGTGAGGGGGTAGTAGCTCAGATTGAGTTTTGCTGAAGACATCCAGAAAATCTGTGTACGGGGTGGGTAAACCTCCCTTAGGGTTGGATGTATTAGCCAGGAGTTTAGGCTGAAGTAGAGCTGGTGGAGAAGACTCCTCTGACCTTGACCTCCAGACAATGGGATCTTGGGATGTCCAATTGATGTGCGGGTTGTGCTTCTGCAACCAAGGTAAGCCAAGGGTGACCGGTGTTCCAGAAGCATGGATTACATCAAAGGCCAGGGTCTCCTTGTGGGAATCAGAAGAAAGGGTGAGGGGGCAAGTCTCCAAGGAGATGTATGCCGGGGTGAGCGAAAGGTCACCAATCCCGACCAAGTCAACGGTAGACTTCTTCCTAACGAGTGGAATCTGGTTCTGTTCAGAGAAGGTCTGGTCCACGAAATTTCCTCCTGCGCCAGAATCGATAAATGCCGCTGTGGAGGTGCGGAAGGTAGGACCAGAGAGGGAGACGGGAATGGTCAATTTTTTGGGAAGTTCTTTTCTGGAAATTGGACAAGGAGATTTAGCACCCAGGGAGGGCCCCTTCGTACTCACTGGGCTTGGTCATTTCCCGGACACAGTGGACATTCACGGATCAGATGCTCGGAAGATCCGCAGTAGTAACATGACCCACCGGCTTGGCGAAACTGTCGTAATGGTGCCCGAGAACACTGGACTCCAAGTTGCATCAGCTCAGGAGCCTCCAGAGTGGGGAGCAGGGAGATGGCAGGTCCCGTGGTTTAAGAGAACCTGGGAAAAGGGCACGAAAAGGCATGACTCGGGGGTGTTAGCGCTCAGCGCGGCGTACCTGAAGACTTTGATCTACTCGAATGGCCTGGGAGATGAGTTCCTCCAGAAGTCCAGGCCTGGGTTGGGAGGAGAGTTCGTCCTTCACAGAATTCGTTAAGCCACGCCAGAAGACTGAGACTAAGGCTTCCTGGTCCCATCGTGTCTCGGCCGCTAGCGTCCTGAACTCCAAGGCATACTGGGCCACGGGCCGACATCCCTGTGAAAGATGAAGCAGAGAGTCATAGGCAGTTTCTTGGCGTGCGGGGGTGTCGAAGACCTGTCGAAAGTCTCGTCTGAAGGCAGCATAATCTCGGGTGATTTCGGGACGTTGTTCCCAAATCGAGGAGGCCCTTTTCAGCACATTTCCCGTGAGCAGGCTGTAAACATATGCCACTTTCTTACGACCAGTGGAATACTGCTGCGGAGCCATCTCAAACTGGATCTCGCATTGATTGAGAAATCCACGACAGGCGTGCGGATCCCCGTGTACGACTTGGGTGCCGGAATCCTCAGGCCTGTAGTCGCGGTGGACACCGGTTCTACCTGCGCCGGTGGTGCGGACACAGGTGGTGCCTGAAATGAAAGTTCCTGTACCTGTTCAGTGAGGAGAGCCATCTGATCAGTTAAGGCCTGGATTTGTTGATACATGGCCGTCATCATAGAGGCCAGATCAGTCTGGTCTGCGTCTTGTGGGCTCGACATAATGTTTCGCCGATGCTGCCCGCAGACCAGACCCTTATACCTTATACTGAGGTGGGGACGTATATATGCACGCACCCGCAGCAGAAGGAGCGTGTCCGGAGTGTGGTGTTTTGGCGTTGCCAGGCCAGGTGGAAATAGCTGTAGCAATACTTGCCGGTACCGGTACAAGAAGAGGCGTCGTCGTTGCCGTTAGCCAAGGTCTAGGAGAGGAGAGATCTGGAAGGTCGGAGTCCAAGCTGAGATCGAGGGGCGTGAGAAGCAGCGAGGTCAAGTGAGAGCCGGGGTCCAGAGCCAGAGAGTGAAGTGCACCAAGCCGGGTCGTAACCTGAATAAACAAAGAGAAGAGAGAGAGAGCCAGCATAGGCATCCGCTGCTGCTGACCAATAGGGAGCGGAGACAGTCCTGGAGGAACACGAGGAGCTGTCCTGGATTGGATCCTATGGTAGACAGCCAGGTGGGGAGGTTTAGGGTTAAGCAGCAGCCTGTGTGAGAGTTGGGGGCATGGTTTCACTGCTGGTGCAGTGAATAAATTATCCTTGCCTGGCGCGTGCTCTGTAATGTCGGAGAGTGCGCGCCCGGGACCAGAGGGGGCTGCCAGATCACTGAGTGTCCACAGGGCGGTGTTAGTCCGTCGGGAATGATGGTGGTGCCCCTGCACAGCAGGAGCAGATTGGGAGAGATGAGGGAGCCGTCCCACGGCAGCTGAGGCATTCAGAGGTAAGGAGAGGTCGCACTTTGAGCGCCGCGAGCCTCGCATCCTTACAGTGCCCACCACTTTCTCCTGAACACTCAAGTTTGGCACTAAAATGTTGGGGACCCTTGGTGTAGTTGAAAATACACTGCTCTGTTAGACCGTGCCTCGATTGCGCTTGGTTGAGCACCAATACAGAGACTTTATCTACCACACGTAGTCTCCATCTTTCTGGCTACTCTTTACACTGTGTTTCATTACAGTACTTCATCTTTGACATACAGTACTTATCGATTAACAGATATTTTCTCATATTTATTATCTCTGTTTTTTCAAGGGCTATCTTCAGACAGAGCACTTATGTGATCATAATTGGGTATTCACTTATGCTGTTTGTATTTTATATATCACTTATTAGGCATTGACTGAACACTTATCAAGGTGTATTTTCAGTCTTTAGTAACTATATATTATTTTTCTATGTTGCACTTGAGGTCGCAGCTTCAGTATTTTGTATTCATTTTAATTTTTATTATCATTCTGAATGCTATCATTACATTGTTTTGACGAATTTACTCTACATTAAAAGTTATATTTTATTAATAGAGGTGGTTCATAGTGGGAACCTATGCTAGCTGTATCCTTATTTGTTCCCAGATAGCACCCCTCTTTTACTAGCATAGTAACAGGTGAACAGGCACTCTCTCTGCTTTTGCATACAAATTGAACGAAGGCTAGCAATATTTTAATACTTTATTCTAGAACTAAATTATTGATTTAAAAAAATATATCTGAGCAAAGGGTAATAAAATAAGTCAAGTTTAGGTCATATGTTTGTAGCCCCTGTAAGAAATAGCGGGCTACTTATCCTTCTCCTACTGGAGTAAGCCCTGGTCAGGGCAGGCACCAGTAGTAATCATGGGTTTCCCCCCCTCACCAAGCCCTGCCTTGAGTGATAGAGGTAGGCCCCTGACTCTGTGGCAGGCCTGAGACAGAGGGGAGGTCCTGCTGACATCATAAGGGGCAGGGCTGTGTCTATTTAGTGGGCTGTCTTGTGTGTGTCTGAGAGTCAGAGTCTGGAGTGTCAGTGGAGCTAGTAAGTTTTGTATGGTGAGAGAAGAAGTCAGTCTGAGAGTTCGGTTGGAGCAGAGAGAGAGAGATGATCCTGTGAAAGCTGAACATTCAGATTGTCAGTCTGTGGAAAGTCTGGAGGGAGTCAGTGTGGAGTTATGTTCTGGGAGCTGAGGAGTGAAGTGCTGGTCTGAATTGGAATAAGGCCTAGCAGAAGCGAAATGTTTGACTGGAGAAGCCATGCTTAGAGTGAGAAGGGTGCTTGGAAGAGATACTCAGAGCCCATCTGATTAGAGCGGACAGAACTATAGAGGTGGACCAATGCCCTCACCCTGTTCAGGGGTTGAGGGGTAATACATCTAGCATCACCCAGAGGCTGTACTCTTGGGGTGGATGCAAAGGGGGGTATTGAGGCCTCCTACAGCCCATCCTGCTAGGGTACAACTTGGAGGAGAGGAGAGGAGGGAAGACCCCTGTACACAATTGGAGGGCACTGCTGCTATATGAACTGCTGTGTGCCGCTGTGCATAAGTGCGTTGTATCATAGCTAAAGGACAATAGAGACATTGCTGCTATTTTATCACAGAGACTGTGTGTGAGTCTAAGATCACTCGCCCTGGGATCAGGGCTTCTTCTGGAAGGATCTTAACCTATCCCTATAGGTCTCGTCAGAAGATGGAGGCGCTGCATCGTTGCTAAAGAAGATGGAGGCATATACCCCAGAAGCCTGGCCCTGTTATCCCCCACACCAACGCGCGAGACTTAGGCCCTCCTGTTCCAAGTAGATACGCACCACCATACACATGTAGCCAGCCCACAATACACCTTAGAGGCACGATCTGTGTCTAGGGGGGGGGGGGGGGGGACATGGGCTACATGTTTTTAAATTATTTGTTCATTTTCTGGCTTACTATCTCTCCAATTTAAAAAATTCTGGTTTGCAACCACAACCAGGTTTGCCAAGTCAAGTCCGAAACCATAATTAAACTCATGAGTTCAAAAAAATACTATGTATAGATTTTTGGATTCTGTATTTCCTAAATTCAGGCTCTGCTGTTCTAGCTGTGTAATGAATCATCAAAGTGCTACAGGGAAACATCTACTCTATGTAAACAAAAGGATAGGAAGTAAAGAAAGTGACACATTGAGGAACCTCATATATTTTTGGCTTTAAAATAAGAGAAATACGAGTGTAAAAATATTGCGATAGATCAACCAAAGGGGGAAGTCCAATTGGTTTCAATTGGAATTATTATCTTTGATATATATGCTACAGTTTTCTTCCCATTCTATTAATTGGGAGACTTTGTTAAATTACCCCCAAATGTGCTTATTTGCATGTCATCATCAAGAATCTTTGTCTTCAAATGAATCACTGAATAACGTGACAATGGGTTGAATACTTGCACTCACATGCTCGTACATACAGTATCACACAATAGTATGAAGGATATTATTAAGTATAAAATAGATTAAGTGTAAGGATCTATTTCTGTGTAGAATACCCACTTAAATATGTAAACCATATTTTAAACAGGGTTCAATTTATTCACCTAAGTATTTAAATCAGTCGTGATGATCTAAAACATTTGTCTCTCAAGGGGGTTGTTTAGCTCCTTCATAAGTATGAGCTTTGTTACAAATAGCATAATATTTGTTCTATCGATAGCTAAAAATAGTTTGCTTTATGTTTACTAATTATGTAACATGAAAAACTCAGATTGCAGTATTTACTCAGTATATAATAATGTTTAAATTGGGATGATTATTACAGTGTTATTATCATACATATACTGTACAAACATGGACTGGTAACAGAGTACTAGAATTTGTACAAGTCTCAAATCATATATAATGCAGGCACAAAGACAAAAAGGGGCATACCTCAAGGATCTGTAATTAAATAGCAGGGGCAGTTATACAGATATACGCCCGACCACACGAACACCTGACCGATTTCATGCATAAAAAGTCACCTCTGTGAGTTGTCATCATTTGTTTGTGTTCAACAAAGATACATTATTGCGCTCAAATAATATAATGTTAGAAACTTTAAGGCCCAAAGTCTATACAGAAATAGAACATTTGCAGCAGGAATATATCCAATACAGTAAATGCTTTTCTTTGAATGAGGTATTGGCACTAAGACACCTTATCTTAGGAAATATGTGTATTTGTTATTCCCACCATGTTTTGTTATCTTTTTGGGGAACAGCCTTATTGTTTGGATCGCCTTTCATAATTTGCCAGCAATTCATTAGTGAGTGGTATGACCATTCTCTGGAAACCACCTTACTATACCAGACAAGATAGAAAAGTTGCTTTTGTGGCCGATACCATATACAGCTCAACCCCGTTATTACGCGATCCGTTACAACGCAAATCCGCTTATAACGCGATGCAAGCGTGGCTCCCAAATTTTGTATTTATGAATACTTTACAACACGATTATTGGTATCTTAAGTACTTTATTGTACAATGCATACAATTGTACATTATTTCTAACGCGATCCGCTTATAACGCAATGTGATACTTTGGACCCAAAGAACAGCGTTATAAGGGGGTTGAGCTGTACTACCATATGATTTCTACTATTAATTACACCCTAGCATCTGTTGTACTTTCAGAGTGAAAAATCACCACATGTGCACTGTTAAGATATATCATACCTTGGCTTCTAAAATACTGGAAAAATAATGTATACATGCACTGTAAGGATCCTGTAATTTTAGAGCTGTTTTTACTGTGATGGTTGCAGTGGACGTAAGGGGGTACAGGTTGAAGGACAGGTAAGGGTGGTTTAGGTCAGACACCATGAGGGTGGTGCCTGTTATAAACAGGCTGACAGCCTACTAAGACTAGATTTGCAGTGCCTTTCTTTGAACACTTGTTTTAGGGCAACGTACGTCCCTTGAGTACAAAATGTTATAGATTTATTTTATTTTAAGGTCATCCTTCTCTAGCACTTGGCTCGAGAAGCAGAACTGTTGGGAGTCCTCACCCTCCGCATCTGTGCAGTTGTCAATAAAATAAGATTCCTACTTTATAAGTACTTCAATGTGTTTGGTTATCTACTGTACAGCACAAAAATATTGAATAACTCCCAAACAAAGGTGAAAAATCTATTTTGTTAAAAACACAAATATAACCAGCATTTTGGTACAAAAAGTCCTTCATCAGGGTATTTACAGTGATCACCAAGTCTTCATATAATGGCTGAGAAAGGCCTTCCGGATGCTGATAGAAAAGGGGGCAGAGCACCCACGACAGCAGTAAACTGGAACAGTCCATTGTAATTCTGTTAGTATAGACAACCATCGTCAATGTAGAATAAAAAGCCCACCCATTATGACGGAAAAGTGGGACAGTTCCGTGTAGTATTGTCAATGTAAACAAAACCTCAAAGTGGTAGTGAAAATTAGAAAACCTTTTAGCAGAGTGAAATAAAGAAATAATAATTGTTGAAAGAAATATCCACTGTGATGCAAGGAAATGAGACAGAGGTTCAGTTAAAAAAAAAAAGAAAGCAAGTACAATTGAGTTTCCCTGAACCTATTGGACTTGAAGGTGTCATAGCTAAAAAAAATACTGTGACTCCTCAAACAACAGAGCACGCAAGTCAAGCTGTAGATCTTCAGCGTTGCTGGTAACAGTGTGTGCAAGGGCTTTGTGCACCACAGCAGTCAATTAATTGAGGAAAGTTTTTGGACTTTATTTGCTCATAAAACAGCACTGTTGATGCACCTGCAGTGGCCTTCTAAGTGGTGTATCCACATAATTTTTTGGTCCATAGGAGACCACATCCTTGTTGATAATCATTTAAATTATATTCTCCCAAGGGACCTCTGTGCTGGTCGATAGTCGATTATGCACCTTAACCAACAAGAGGTCTAGATGCCCTGTGAAGGCAAAGCATGTTTCTACCTGTATATCAGTCAAAACTGCATCACTTTGTGAGGCTGTGCTGCATTCCAGGTGCTTTGCAAAGTCTTTATTGACCAACAAGAGTATATTCTTGGGTTTGGGCTATTTTCGCATTTCTATTGTATTTTCCATGCCTATTGCCTTTGTCGCTGCACAATGTTTGACCCGTAGAACCTAGCGGTTGGACTAGTGCAAACGTACTTCAACAAGTGTCATATTAAAAGGGTTTATAAAACCTAATGATTACTTATAATGTTGGTGTTTTAAATGGCAATGGCACCCTGACCCTCATTTAATTGGATAATAATTGTCTGTTTTTCCCAGAGCATGTCAGACTGAAGATTTCTCACCTTGGTAACAAATACCTCAGGTCATACTGTCGTACAACATTAACTTAGTGTTTCCTTTGGGAAATATGACAAAAAAAAAAGAAATAAATAATGACGTAAAACACAAAATGAGAAGACACTGTAAAACTAACAGAAAGATTCAACAATGATTTCTGCACTGTGGTATCAAAGTGCCTACATACAATCTGTTACCATATCAGTGGCAAAAGGCATATATAATAGAAAGAGTAATTTGTTTCCTGAACTACTTTACATATCATAATTTGTACCATAATGTACATTTGTATTGTTTGACATACAATAGAAGTGTATATATGATGTTCAGGCTATAACAGTCAGAGTATTATACAGTAGAGTTCATTTATCATATACCACTATTAAACAGAATTTGTTTATATTTTGTATCCACAGGTATGTAAAGAAAAAATAAATGAGTGAAGGACCCATGTGCAGGGACTGCTTCATTCCATGCAGTCCTTCAGTAGTCAACTGTGCTGATTATATCACCTGACCTCGCAAAGGCCTATAAGCAAGCCTAAGAATGTTGCTTCACAACTAACTTGCTACCGTGGAGGCACATTTTTTCACTCCCCAGCTACTAAATCTTTCTGGTTCTATTTTCTGCTTTATGCAAAACCTGGTATCAACTCAGTTTTGTCATACAATAGAGGTTGACGGGCTCTCTGGAGAAAAACCGCGTTGATTTCAGGTGTAGGGACCCCCTGGTTCCCGATATACAGGCCCTGTTATGGAGTGGCAATATCTCCAATGTGTATAAATGTCCCAGTCGCGTGACGTAGGACATTTAAACATTCCATTGGGAAACCGGCACCCCATAATGGAGCCTGTATCTCAGATGCAGGGGCTCCCCAGACCATAAATTAATGCGGTTCTGCTTCAGAGAAACCCTGCTCACGAACACTAGTATTAAAATTGTAAGGGATCGGGGGGCACGCGCCACTCAGCGGATCCCCGTCACCCCGGCTCCCAGTGCGGCTGCTCGTTCCGGACCCCTTCCCCATCAGCTCCGTACCTCCTCCCGTCAGATGCCATGCCGCTCCTCTGTGGCGCCCAGGGCGCGTGCACGGGAACCTTACAGGACGAGCGCGCACCTGATCCTCTTGGTCGTCCTCCTGCACTGCTGGCTCTGCCCCCCATCGGCTGCAGGCTATATCCACCACTCACCTGGCTGACTCCCACTCTGCGCACCTGAACCTATCCCTGGGTTTGCTCAGACAGGCTTCCGCTCCACCTCTTGCTACCATTGGTCCTCCTGCATATATAACCCCAGTCTGCCCTCTCCTTCCTCGCTCTGCATAGTTCTTCTGTGACTCCTGTGTGCGGTTGTCTATGCCTGGCTCTGTTCTGTGTTACGTTCCTGTCCCTGCCCCTGTTGGATACCTTTGGATTTGATCTCGGCTCTTGTTTGACTTTGTGTACCTCGCTACCCCTGGACTCGGCTTTGGACCTCACTACACTGCTCTCTCCTGCCCCTGACCTACGACTCTTGGATATTGACCCTCGGACTTCTGGCACCCCGGATGCAGCAAGTATCAGGCTAACCCTTTCTCACCAGGCCCGGCAATGCATCTTACCACACTCCGGGCACGCTCTCACTGCTGTGGATGCGTGTTATACCCTTACCCACCTCAGTACTGGGGACTGGCGAGGTCTGCGGGCATTCAGGCATTACATTATGCAGAGCCCAACAAATGCAGACCCCCCTGAGGTGGGCCAAGGTGTATCTATGGATCACTGGCAATTTTTGAGTGATCAAGTCACGACCGTGTTGCAGCAGCTTTCTAAACTCTCCCTGCGGGAATCCCCAGCTGCACCATCCCCTCCTGCCCCAGTACCTATGGGCATCTCTGAGGCATGTATTCCACCTCCCAACCGGTATGCCGGAGACCCCCTTACTTGCCGGGGATTCTTGAATCAATGTGACGTCCAGTTCGAGATGTCCCCATCTCGGTTTCCCTCAGGTCACTCTAAAGTGGCCTATGTCTATGCCCTGCTGACGGGCGACGCTCTCGCTTGGGCTTCTCCCCTCTGGGATCACAGATCTGAGATAACTCAAGACTACCCCAGATTTCGGCGAGAATTCCAGCAGGTCTTTGACACGCCAGCTTCTTCCTTGTTTCATCTCTCCCAGGGTCGCAGGGCGGCTGCAAGATACGCGGTAGAGTTCCGCACCTTCGCTGCAGAGACTCGGTGGAATAATGAGGCCCTTTCCGCGGCATACTGGCAGGGATTGTCCGAATACCTCAAGGACGACCTGGTGGCTAACGCTCGTCCCTCATCTCTGGAGGATCTCATTGCCCTCAGCAGCCAGATGGACCAGCGCATTCAAGAGCGACGACAGGAATGCTAGCGTCCTTGTTTTATGCTGCCCTTGCCTGCTTCTCCTAGGTCTCCTCCCTTGGCTCTTCCTGCTTTGGATGTTCCCGAACCGATGCAAATCGGTAGCCAACAGCTTCGGACCGCTGAGAGAACACGCAGCCGAAATGAGGGTCTCTGCTACTACTGTGGATCCCCGGAACACCAACTACGTCACTGTCGCCTGAAACCGTGAAACGAGAACGCCCAGTAAAGGTAGAAGGGCTTTTACTGGGTACTATTTCTCCTTGCCCCTCTTCCCCCAAAGAGCTACCGAAGAGAATTCTTCTCCCCATAACTCTCAAGGGTCCCAATCTTCGGGTAGAGGCTGAAGCCTCCATCGACTCCGGGTCTGGTGGTAACTTCTTGGATCACGACTATGCCTGCAACAACCAAATTCCGTTAGTCAAGAAGAAGTCACCCATCGGCCTTGAGGCTATCGACGGTCGACCGCTCCAACCAGCCTTCATTATTTGGGAATCTGTTCCTCTCACCTTGACCACCGCTGATGGTCATACTAAGGTCATCAACTTCGATGTCTTCCACTCACCTACTGTCTGGTCATTTTGGGATTGCCATGGCTCCAGCTTCACAACTCACGGGTCGATTGGACAGACGAACTACCGATCCAGTGGGCTCCTACCTTGAAGAAGACGGTCACTCCTCCCGTTACCGTGCTCGCTGGTCTCGACACTTCTTCATCTCCTCTCTCTACCCTGCCTGAGGTATACCATGATTTTTTGGATGTCTTTAACAAGACTCAGGCTGAAGTCTTACCACCTCATCGTTCATACGACTGCCCCATCTAATTAATTCCTGGAGCCACACTCCCCAAGTCTAAGTCGTATCCCCTTTCCGTGCCCGAGACCGATGCTATGGCGACTTACATCCAGGAGAATCTCAAGAGAGGGTTTACTCGGAATTCCACTTCCCCGGCCGGGGCAGGTTTCTTCTTCGTGAAAAAGAAGGATGGCTCCCTAAGGGGGCTATGCACTAAGCTCTGTTAAGTCACTTTTAGACGCAAAGTGCTCTTCGAACGTGATTTTTTGCTCAACCCGATGCACTAAGCAACGCAAACAGGCACTCAGGAATTTTTTCTAAGTCCAACTTTGCTCGTTCGCAACCCTGTTTGTGTTAAATTTTGCCCTTAAGCGGGATGCACTAAGCAACGCAACCTTAGCGTACGCGAAAGTTGCGTTGATCAGAACACGCCAGGTCAGAGTACACACAAAGAAATCTAGACTTAGAAAAAATTCTTGCTTTTTATTTTTGCATGCGCAAAACCCAAACAGCAGGCCGGCGGATGTCCCCGGCTGACCCCGCAGGGGTCCTCGAGGGAGCCCGGGGGTCACGCGGGTGTCCCCGGATGACCCCGCGGTTGTCCGGGGGTCCCTGGCTCACCAAGCGGGGGTCCCCGTGGGAGTGTGGGGGTCCCTGCGAGAGTCCGGGGGTCCCCGCAGCCATCCCGGGGTCCCCGTGGGAGTCCCGGGGTCCCCGCGGGAGTCCCGGGGTACCCACGGGCCTGCGGTACCAATGTTGCACCTCCAAAAATAATAACCAATAATTATAACTAAATACACCCCCCTAACACATACAATACAGTAATGGCCAAAATTACTATTATCCAAATATGGATAATAATGCATTTGGCCATTTTAAATACATACAACATTCAATAAATACAGTCAAAACATATTACAGTTACCTTTTACAGGCACCCACGATGAAGGCCGTCTTCCTCCTCATCTTCATTCTGCCCATGCCCCTCCGGTGCTGCAAAACATGCACAACAATCACAATAGCCAATGTAATGTCCCCTAACCCATAGTGGTTATTAACCGCTACAGTCATTAAGGGGTTAACCCACCCTCACCCACCACTCGGGAGGCCTACATACCCTCCCCCACTAACCCCCCACCCCGTGAGGCCTAACCACCCTCACCCACTACCCACAAGGGAGGCCTACCCACATACCCTTGGGGCCAATACCCCATCCCCCACCCCCAGTACCCATAATAAACATCATTATATTTATTAAATACATAACCCACCCCCTGTGCCCCCCCATAAATACATGATTTATCCTTTTACATACACTGGCGACACACTTTATTCGAGCTCGGCTAGTCCCACGAATTCGGGTATACCCGGGTGTATTGAGGTTTGTGACTGTTTTCTGCCCGAGTGCATTGAGGTATTTTCCAAGCAGGGATTGAAGCATTTTATTCCCGCTGGCTGCAATACTGCACAGTATATATATATATATATACTGCATTACAATTCATGAATTTATGCCATCTGGTAGACACGCGAAGCATTGCAGCCTATTAAATCCTAATCATTATCATTTAATAGATCAGCCGCCCGTCAGCCAGGCATGAACCCAGGCTGGGAAGGCAAACGCAACGGGGCTTGTCAGAGGTGAGGAGCGGCGCATTCCAGGTATCTGCCAGGTACATACTGGGTATTTGCTTGAATAAAGTGTGTCGGTGCAGTACAGGGTTCATACCCCATCCCCACGCGAGTCCCCGACAGATCTACAGGGTACCAGCAACTTGTTTCACACAGGTTCTGGAGGCCTGTTGGTGGGTCCCGCCAAGCGCCATGGCCCCCAGGTGGTCTCCGCAGGACACCGTGGGCCACAATTGGGTCCCCACAGTAGGCCCGCGGATGTCTGGGAGCCCCGGGACAGACCCACAGGTGTCTGCGGGGCCTCAGGTGGTTCTCATGGGGGTCTGGGGACTCACGAGTGCTCACTATGGGTCCGCTGTGCCCCCACGGATGTGGGACCATCGGTTCTTCCGCGCACACTACGGGTCCACGGTGCCCCCACGGATGTGAGGCCACCGGTTCTTCCCCACAGGTGTCACCCGTGGAACCACCAGCCTGATACCCGTGAGATACCCGAGGATACCGCAAGTGGTCTCCAGAGGTCTCGCGCAGAACCAAGGAACCAACCCTTAATGTAAAATAAATAAACCGGACCTATACATTCAATACATACATCCCCCCCCCCCAACACCTACAGTACAATAATGTGGCAAATAACTATTATCCAGATATGGATAATAGATTATTTGCCCATTATTAAACACATAAAACATGCATAAATCAAAACATGCATTTTTAATCTTAAAATCACCACATTGCATTTTAAAATAAATCCAGCAGCCATTGTAAATATACAAAAAACAAACTGCAGCTACACAAATGTCTATGAAATGTCACACAATTGCATTGAGTGTGTACATGATGCAATTAATCTGTGCATCATGTACTGCACCGACACACTTTATTCGAGCAAATACCCAGTATGTACCTGGCAGATACCTGGAATGCGCCGCTCCTCACCTCTGAGAAGCCCCGTTGCATTTGCCTTCCCAGCCTGGGTTCATGCCTGGCTGACGGGTGGCTGATCTGTTAAATGATAATGATTAGGATTTAATAGGCTGCAATGCTTCGCGTGTCTACCAGATGGCATAAATTCATGAATTGTAATGCAGTATATATATATATATACTGTGCAGTATTGCAGCCAGCGGGAATAAAATGCTTCAATCCCTGCCTGGAAAATACCTCAATACACTCGGGCAGAAAACAGTCACAAACCTCAATACACCCGGGTATACCCGAATTCGTGGGACTAGCCAAGCTCGAATAAAGTGTGTCGCCAGTGTAACACTATGCAAAATATATGTAACAATAAAATACAATATGAACAATGTCCCCTAACCACCAATGCCATCATGAAAATCAATTATAAACTTGATGCTATACAATTAGCATCAAGCAATTAATCAATTTCCTCAAACAATTACAATACAATACAAATCAATTATACAATTCCCTATTCAATTCCTAAAGCCAAACCATTGCCAAAACAATTCTAATTTAAAGTAACCACCATCATTCTAATCTAACTACCATAATGAAGCCATTAACTAAATACAAATTACATTATTCACAACAATGACAAAATAAAGATGATAAATACATTAGCCATACATGAAAAGAACATAAACATTAGCAAAACAATCAATTATTATCCCTGTATGTCTATCCATATAGATAGATATACATAAAATACAGGGGCAATAATACAGCATAAAAAACAATGCATTTCCATACAAAAGTCACATAGAATACACCCATTCAGTGTCCGTGAATGTATGTATATACATATATACATTAACGGGCATTAAATGGGACTGAAAAAATAAAAGACATGAATGAAAAATCATAAAAACCTGTCAAATTAAAGATAATAAACTTTTATTTTGTTTACTCACCATTAGATGCCAATCTAATTGGCTACCGTACCATGTGAGACTGGCCATGTTTCTTTTAATGACGTCATCTTATAGGCAATTGAAGCAAAGCTATTCTGATTGGCTGTGCTTTCATTGCCTTTAAATGACGTCATCTTTTTTTTTTTTGCTCGGCCAAATCACATGTTTATTCACGGCCCAATCAGGACCGTGTGAAACATTTGAGCAAAATGTGACGTCATAGGCCTATAAAAGCCTATGTCGCCTCATTTTGAAGCTAGTCGCCGAGGAGGGAACATCTCCCCTCCTCAGAAGAGAAGAAGGGCGTGGCATAAGAAGACGGAAGAAGACCCCAGAAGACCCCAAAGAAGAAAGAAGACAGACGTGGATTTGTTATGATTTTTTATTTTATGGCTTACCTGTGGATTGGTTCCTGTGCTTCCGGGTCGCTTGGATTTCGGTGAGTGGACATCTATAGGAGAGTAAACAAAAGAAAAGTATATTATTTTTACTTTTACAGGTTTTTATGATTTTTAATTCATGTCTTTTATTTTTTGCCCACGTCGCATCTTGGACGCGATAAAGATGGCGGCAGCACTGGCACCCGATGCCCCATACCGGGGCCTGTAACTCGGGAAGCAGGGGGTTTCTGAGGCAGAAATCAATGCGGTTCTGCTCAGGGGACCCCCTGCTCCCGCACACTATTATTAAAAATACATTAAAGCAGCTTCATTACCATAGCGTATAGCCGCTACAGTAATGAATTATTGTTTATTGTTATGTGTGTTTTAATACTAGTGTAGATGTGCAGGGGGTCTCCTGAGCTGAACCGCATTGGTTTCAGCCTCGGGGAACCCCTACTTCAGGAGATAGGTCAGTGACCCACCTGCATAGGATAGGCTACCCCGTAGGCCCTAGGAGTTTCCCTGAAGACATCTAAGGTTGCTGTGCTGTAGGGACGGCCTATAGTGCAGCGAATGTCACGTTAGTTCACGGAGTCAGATAGGGACTCCGTTGAAGCTGCGTACCCGTGCAGAAGGTTGGGCGCAGCCCTTCGTTGCGTTTGCAGAGGCCATCTTGTTGGGGTCTTCCCGGACGGTTGATCCTGGATGCCGGGCCGGAACTCGACGGATCCTTTGTGAAGCAGTTGCTGATCCGAGTACTGGAGTGCTTGGTAGGTACTTTACATCCACAAGTGCACCAACGGGCCCTTAGCTTAATAGTCACTGCGCAGTCACCCATATCCTCTCTCTGCAAGAGTGCGGGACATTGGGTGGGGATCCTATGGACACTGGGTGGGATCACTCGGTGTTGGGGGAAGCGTTTGGTGAGACACCTTGGTTATTAGTGTCTCATCTGTAGAGGGACACCTGTTATTCTATTGTTGATATATGTGTGTATGTTCTCAAGTAAAAGGTATTGGTTATCATAAGGTGTTGTATGTTTCTTGCCCAGGGGAATCTCACATCACGGGGATTCCGGGTAAGTGGAGGCGCTGCGCTGAGGAAATGTGTAAGTGTTACCCCAGGCTCCCAGCTAGCGGAGGCTCAGATCTCCTGGAGCCGCAGGTGTGGTACAGCGACCAGTAGTTCCTTTGGGAGGGTTCAGAAAAAGGGCTACATTTGGAGGCGCTGCTGAGAGATCAGACCTGGGGTGCCCTGTAATTTTTTTTCTAAATTGTGTCCTATTTTTGTTTCGCCATGGGGAAGCCCTCAAGGCGGTGGAGGCCACGTGCTGATTTCCCAGCCGCGCGGAAAAATGTTGCAACCAGTTATCCGGGAATGGCGGGAAAACCCGAGCCCCGCCCCCACAATAGGAGGGAGCACAGTGAGCAGCAATCAGTGATGTCTGTTTCCCCTAAGGAAAGTACGAGATGCAGAGAAACACATCCCTGGCTGTATAGAGTCATACGGCCCTTACATTTAGTCTTGCCAATGGTAATATGCCCGTGTGCGTTAAGAGACTGGAAGGTGAATGGTGGCTGGACAGATGGGTCACCTAGGTTACCCATAGCGCTCACGACGACAGTGGTAGATGGGGAAGAATGCATGCACTGCTGCCTGAGCGAATGTGATTGCCCCGTTGGTGAGTTGACCCGAGGGCCCAAGTGTCCTGACTGTGAGGTGCAGTTCCTTAAACCCAGACTGCCGCAGCCTACAGAACCTCCAGAGTAAGAGGAGGACACTGTTGCGGAAACGGATTATTCTTCCCCCGAGAATGAGATAGACTGCCAGGGGTTACACCCTAATGTGTATGTGCCCTGGCCAGAGCCAGGAATAGATGGCTTTGTGCTAGTGTGCCCTTGCATTCAGGAAGCCCGTGCCAAGGGTTTCGACACGTCCCAGTTCATGATAGACTGCAAGACAACTGAGGTGGACGGAGAACCGTGTATACAGTGTTTTATCCCCACCTGTGACTGTTCTAGAGGCGCCCTGGCGTGGGAGCCCGAATGTGCCTGCTGCGGTGCATGTTTCTTAAAGCCTATCATACCCTTGCCTCAGGAACCTCTGAGGGCAGGACCCGCAGAGGAAGATGCCGTTACCCTCTCTACCTCAACCACGGAGGCGGAGGAGATGAAAGATGAAGCTACCCTATTTCCTCCTTGCAACCAAATGGGAAGAACTGAGGCCCAACCAGCTACGAAGCTGAGTGAACCATCGGAAGAGGTTGAAATCCAATCGGTGGCGATGCGCCTGCCGGTGAACCATCCCAGTGGGGATACAGAGACAGAGGAATCACAGGGTAAGGTGTCTATACCCCCATCTTCTCTTAGTGATTCCAGCGACCAACTTCTCGTGGTGATGCGCCTGCCGGCGGACCACCCTAGTGAAGTCACCGAGCCAACTATCTCAGCTGATACAGAGCCTGCTGTGGGTCCGTGTGCCCTAGATTAGGTGTATCCAGATGCTGCAGACCCTGCAGTGGGCCCATGTGCCCTGCAACAGCCAGTCCGGCCTACCACCGAGGTACCAGCGGTCCCAGGCTTGGGATCAGTACCTGGTGACGACGACAAGGGTGAGTTGACTGCCCCAGGGGTGTCGGGTGTGAGCTCCCCGGTGATCGTGTATCTGGTGGCTCCGTAGGAAGGGTCACCCGGGCGATGGGCTCACCTCGTCATCGCGTCCTGGTGGAGGTGTCCCCCTTAGAAGATAGCTGTCCAGTGGTGTGAGTGGACCCGTACCTACCGCCGATCGTCCAGGTAAAGATAACCGCTCCTGATCTGAGTGTGAGCCCGTGCGCTCCAACCCAAGTGGTCCCAGGACTGGGATCCAACACTCCCGAGGTTCCAGCCAGTAAGTGGACTGCCCCAGAAGTGCATGGGACAGGTCCCGAGACAGCCAAGGTGGGAACTGACAGCGTCCACGAGGGTCTGTTAGCCACCGTGAATCACGGCAGTGGTAAGGTATCTACCCTTTACCCCCTGCCGGGTGAATCCGAGATGGTGGGGAAAGAGACATTGTCCATTGCTCGCTTTCCCTTGGAAGCTTCGCCAGTTCGTAGGGACAAAGACTGTGTGAATAAGGATTCAGGGAAGGTTGTCTCCTTTAAACCCAAAAAGGAGCGCTCCATTCACCATTTAGTGGACCGCGGGAAAGGTCCTGGCCTCCTGACCTACCGCATTCATGCCGCAGATGGTCGGGTAAAGGCCTGGTTAAGAGACACTGTACTGTTCCTTCTACAAGGGGGAGGAAGTAGTACGGAACCGGTGACTGTTACTCCAGAGCGTGCTCTCCAAGAGATTTTTCTGGGGGAGGCTCACGGGTGCAAAAGTGAGGTACCCCCACCTAATCAGTTAAGGGCACTCCACTATGAGACTCAGCTGGCCTCGGGTATCCACGGGAGGATGTGGGGTACCAATGGGAAAATGCAAGTTATGTGTGGTATGATTTATGCAATACATTTTTCGTTATATAACATCTGCTATGTTTGCTACCCAAGCGAGGTCGTTGGGATTCTATAAAGGGGAGAATGTAGCCCTGGTTTCATTTTGACCTCCTTGTCCCCCCTCCTCAAGTGCCGAGTGGTCGCGGGTGCCGCCGGAGGCAGCGACGGACCCGCCTGCACTTCGCGAGGGTGGGGGCTAGAACAGGGCGCCGCCATTGCGCGATAGTTTGCGCATGCGCAGTGACAAGCAGGCGCAGGGAAGGCCACAAACAGATCGCGCATGCGCAGTACATTGTCCAGAAAGCCCGCGAAACCCTAGCCTACCAGGGAAGGCTCTAGGCAGGGACTACGAGTCCCAGGAGCCTCTGCGCGCCTCACGTGATGCCAGGGAGCCAATAGGGCTTAGGATCTCCCTGCAGGAGAAAGGATACTTTTCGCGCGCTGAGCCCACGCAGGCAGTTGGAGCTGGGAGCAGGAAGGGGAAGGAAGGGTGTAAGGAGCAAGTGGCTCCTGCACCAGGTAAGGATCCCCAAGTCCCAGGCAGGCCCCAATCCCCAACAGGGTAGTGGGTTGTACTGAGGGACAGCCCCTAGGTTAGGGACTCTGCCCTTAGGTGTGTTAGTGTGCAGGTTTGTCAGTGTCACAGCTGGTAGTGCTGTGAGCGCACAAATAGGCACAGTATATGCAGCGTGTGCAGTGGGTTGCTGCAGGTTGACTGCGTGTGCAGTGGGTTGCTGCAGGTTGACTGTGCGTGTGCAGTGGGTTGCTGCAGGTTGACTGTGTGTGTGTGCAGTGTGTTTGCTGCAGGCATTAGGCTGAGTTAGCCAGAGGGGACCCGGGTGGGCACGGGAGAGGTAGTGTGGGTGTAGGGGGTCAGTGACCCACATGCATAGGATAGGCTACCCCGTAGGCCCTAGGAGTTTCCCTGAAGACATCTAAGGTTGCTGTGCTATAGGGACGGCCTATAGTGCAGCGAATGTCACGTTAGTTCACGGAGTCAGATAGGGACTCCGTTGAAGCTGCGTACCCGTGCAGAAGGTTGGGCGCGGCCCTTCGTTGCGGTTGCAGAGGCCATCTTGTTGGGGTCTTCCCGGACGGTGGATCCTGGATGCCGGGCTGGAACTCGACGGATCCTTTGTGAAGCAGTTGCTGATCCGAGTACTGGAGTGCTCGGCAGGTACTTTACATCCACAAGTGCACCAACGGGCCCTTAGCTTAATAGTGACTGCGCAGTCACCCATATCCTCTCTCTGCAAGAGTGCGTGACATTGGGTGGGGATCCTATGGACACTGGGAGGGATCACTCGGTGTTGGGGGAAGCGTTTGGTGAGATGCCTTGGTTATTAGTGTCTCCTCTGTAGAGGGACACCTGTTATTCTATTGTTGATATATGTGTGTATGTTCTCAAGTAAAAGGTATTGGTTATCATAAGGTGTTGTATGTTTCTTGCCCAGGGGAATCTCACATCACGGGGATCCTGGGTAAGTGGAGGCGCTGCGCTGAGGAAATGTGTAATTTTAACCCAGGCTCCCAGCTAGCGGAGGCTCAGATCTCCTGGAGCCGCAGGTGTGGTACAGCGACCAGTAGTTCCTTTGGGAGGGTTCAGAAAAAGGGCTACATATATTATTTCTGCCAATACTTTTGATATCCTGGATGAGATCAATGAAGCTCAGACTCATATCCCTAGGAGATTTAAGGTGCCAGAAGGACGTCTGTACGCTGCTCCACGTTTTCGCCACAAGATCTTAGATTGGGGGCATTCTTCCAGATCTGCTGGTCATCCAGGCTTCAAGAGGACAGTGGATCTTATTAAACGGACCTTTTGCTGGCCAAAAATGAACAAAGACATTTTTGATTTCACCAGAGCTAGTCCGGTCTGTGCTCAGAGCAAGTCCGCCCGACACAAACCTTTGTCTACTAAATTTAGTGATGAAGAATGGTGTCTCCGGTTGGCCATTGGCAAATCTCTTATGTCTTAAGCCTTTCCTTTTAGATCCCTCTCCACACTTAGCAATTCCTTGCGATCACACGACCAAGCATGATCAAAGGCCTTTTGTAACACGGGCCGTTTATAACCCCTTTGTTCGAATCTATCTAACATTTCTTTGGAGCGGACCAGGAATGTCTCATCGCTGGAACACAGTCTCCAAAGTCTCAGAAGCTGTCCCTTAGGTATCCCGTCATTAAGGGAATGGGGGTGGCTGCTTTCCGCCCGCAAGTAGGTGTTCCTAGAGTTGGTCTTTCTAAAAACATCCATATGGATGTTCAGTGAGAGATCAATGAATAGATGTAAATCTAAATAATTAATAGAATTACAATGCACCTCATGCGTGAAACATAAATTGTAAATGTTTCGATTAAGTGAATTAATAAAGGTCTCCAGTGTGCTTAAGTCCCCATCCCAAATCAAAATGAGGTCATCAATATATCTTTTGTAGTAAATAATGTGTTTACGAAAAGAATTCCCATCACTAAATGTGCGTGCCCTCCCAAAAACCCATAAACAAATTTGCGTAAGATGGGGCAAATGATGTCACCATAGCGGTACCGCGTGATTGAAGGTATAATTGTGCATCAAACATCAAATAATTATGCGTGATTAAAAAAATAATAGAATCCAACAAAAAAGTTTGTTGTGCTTGTGAAACCTCAGATTTGTGTAAAAAATGTTGGACAGCAGCCACTCCGTGAGCGTGATCAATGATACTGTACAGCGATGAGATGTCCATGGTCACCTACAAAAAAGACCTAGACCACTTGATCCCATCCAGAGACCTAATAAGGTCAGCTGAGTCTCTGATATAGGATGGTAATGAACTCCCTAATGGCTGAAGGAAAATATCCACGTACTCGGACAGACCATCTCCCAAAGATCCAATGCTGGAGACTATGGGTCGCCCAGGAGGGTTCTCCAGAATCTTATGGATCTTTGGGAGATGGTGAAATATTGGCACAGTGGGCTTGACAGAATACAAAAACTCAAATTTATGTTTATCCAAAACACAAAGGACCTTACCGAAATCCTAACAGTTCTTTAAGATCTTTCAAAAATGCCTCAGTAGGATTACCTTGGAGTTTAGCATAAAAAGAGACATTGTTTAACTGATGTAAGGCTTCAGCCCTGTTTGCTCTGGATGTGAGTACCACCACGGCTCCACCCTTGTCCGCATTTTTTACAATTATATCTTTGTTCTTTTGTAAGTTATCTAGATCTTGTTTTTCTTTTGCACACAAGTTAGAGCGTCCTGAGTGGAGAGAGATACCCCTTGACAGGGCCAGAAGATCTCTCAACCCCAGGCGCTCAAACGTGAGCAAGTGGGGTTCCTTGCTGAAATCCGGACAAAATAAAGACTTCCTTCTGAGGCCAGAACCAACATTCTGTGGAAGAAAAGAAGAGGCAACATTAGCGGACTCATCCTCATCCGAGGAATATTGATCCTCCAATAGGGTTTCCATGTCCTGTAATGTACAGAACTCTCTAAAGTCCGTTAATTTAGAGGTAACAACCTCATCATGAGGCACATTGTCTGTGGATAATTCAACGGCTGGAATGTCTTCCAATACAATATTAGATGGACTTTTTTTGGTGAAACATTTCTTCAATGCCAGTTTCCTGATAAACTTTTGAAGACAATGGTGGTATTAAATATCTGAAAGTCCAGTTCAGGGGCAAAATTAAGGCCCTTACTTAATAACTTTAATTGATCGAAAGACAACTCCACTCCTGAGATTTTAATAGCATTACATCCTTCATCTAAGATGTTTTTTTCCACTTCCCTCCTCCTACAAGATAAATTTCTCTTCTGGGATCTTCGCGAGCGTCTGGGCGCTTTGCGTTTTTTGGCCCCGTGAAGAATGACATATAAGAATTACCCTGTATTATTGAGTCATTCCCTGCCGAACTTCTCACATCAGAGTTATCCTCAGAAAAGGACACTCTGTAGGATCTATATTCTGTGTCAGATATATCGGAATCCGCAGTTGAAGTATCCCCATGTTTTTTCTTAAGGATAGATTTCTTGGGGGGTGACTGATGGCCTTTATTACCCTTAGAATTTTTCTTAGGTAATTTTTGAGTGTTAGATGGTTGACTATTGATAGACTTTTGCCAGGTGTAAATTTGGTTCCTTTCGTAGTCCATCTTATCCCTTAGGAATTTAGACTGTTTCTTCAAGATTATAGTTTTTTCTATGACACCAATATTGTCCATAGACTCGAATTGAAACAGCTTTAATTGTAGTGTTTTAATTTCTGCAGCCAAGAGACGAATGGAACAGTCATCTAGTAGCCTTCCTCCCCCTCTCTCCCCTCCCCCTCTCCTCACGCGCTCTCTTCTTTCCTTCCCCCTTCCCCTCCTCCTCTTCCCCCCTCCCTTTTTTTCCCTCTACCTTGTTTATTGTTGGTATGTGGTAATGGTTCATATTCATTGATACTTTCATGGGTTTTTTTCTTCCAGGAGGATGAGTGGTTAACTGTGTGGCAAATATCCTAATTAGGTTATAAACTGTTTGAATTTTTTGTAAGAAGATATTTCAATAATGTTTATTATTATAATGGTTATATATTTAGCATGCTCTCTGTGGGCAAAAAATGCAAACATGTTCAATTATACACACATTTGTTGACATCCCATCCTCTGATCCTTTTCCATTATGTGTTAAGTGTGTTATGTTGTCTTTATTTTCTTGGTTTATTTCCTTATAGAATTAAGACTCCATACAACAATTTGTTCTTTTGGTTTTATATGCTACCTTTTAAAATTTGTTTAATCTTTATGCCGGCCTGGGGTACTGGGTGTTTTTTGTTTATGCATTATAAACGTTAACAAAAGTTTCCGTTTTTTTCGCTTTTTCAGATATTGTACAAATTACCTCTAGCCCTGGGGTCTGGTTTTGTTTTTAATTTAGGTTTGTTCATGTTACCCGCTCCCTACAGCTCCCAAATCTTCTCACTCCCTCTGTTAAAGCTTGTAATGCTATCAGTTGTTGCCTAACAGGATGGGGAGTGGTTTTCTACGTAGCGATCTTTGATGGTCACTCTGCTGGGGCTGCTGGGTATTTTAATGTGTAGTGATGTGTACCGTGTATGCTCTTTGATAAAGTGCGATCCCTTGTACGAAACATGTCAGAGCGGACATTTTTTGGTGTTTAATGTGCCAATAAATTTATAGTTTGCTGATCCAGAGGAGTCCCGGTCTGTTTTTACTGACGTAGGCAGCTGCACCGCCTTCTTCTCTCCATTTGTTTTCACTACCCTTGATTGCTGAACTTTTTGACTGGTTACAAGGTGCCACTCTCTTCTCCAAATTAGACCTCGGGGGGCCTACAACATGGTCTGGATCCGTCAGGGAGATGAGCGGAAGACGGCCTTCAACACGCAGCATGGGCACTATGGTACCTGGTGATGCCCTTCGGTCTCTGCAATGCGCCCGCAGTCTTTCAGGATATCATTAACAATGTCTTCAGAGACCTTCTGGGTCAGCACGTGGTGGTCTACCTGGACGACATTCTTATATTTTCCAAGAACGCCCTTGAACACACTAGGCACGTTAAACAAGTATTTCAGAAGTTGCGCGAGAATCGTCTGTCTGCAAAACTTGAAAAATGCCACTTTCACCAGTCATCCACTTCATTCTTGGGATATATCATCTCAGACACAGGCCTTGCTATGACCCTACTAAGGTGAAAGCAGTCATAGATTGGCCCCGGCCCCTCTCCCTGAAAGCGGTACAGAGGTTCTTAGGCTTCGCCAATTATTACCAGGTTCATAAAAAAAAATTCTGCCGTAGCCGCACCCATCACAACCCTCACTCAGAAGGGTGCCAACCCAGCACTATGGCCAACCAAGGCTATCACGGTGTTTGAGGTCCTCAAGAAGACTTTCGTCACAGCACCCATCTTGGTTCATCCATATCCAGGACAGCCTTTCAATCTCAAGGTGGAAGCTTCGGACATTGGAGCAGAGGGAGATCTTATCCCAAAGGAAGAACTCACAGGCCAGATTGCATCCCTGTGCATTCTTTTCTAGGAAATTCTCAGCAGCAGAACGGAATTATGATGTGGGTAACCGTGAGCTCCTCGCGATCAAAATGGCTTTGGAGGAGTGGCGTCACCTACTGGAAGGTGCAGAGTACCCCGTCACCATCCTTACGGATCATATAAACCTGCTGTATATCAAGACTGCACGTCGCTGGAGTGCCAGGCAGGCACGTTGGTCCCTCTTCTTTACCCGCTTCAAATTCCTCATTTCCTATCTCCCGGGTTCTAAAAATGTGAAAGCGGATGCACTTTCTCTTCAATTCGCAGTGGAGGATAAGACTGAGGATCACCAAGAGACTATTCTCCCCCCTAAATGTGTCCTTTCGGCCAATACCTTCGACGCCCTGGCTGAAATCACCAAGGTTCAAGATCAAATTCCTCAGGTTCTCAGGGTGCCAGTCGGATGTCTGTTCACACCTCCTACCTTTCACAGAAGCTAATGCAATGGGGGAACGCGGCAAAGACTGCAGGGCATCCAGGTATCAAAAGGACTATAGATCTCTTACAGCGAACTTTCTGGTGGCCAGGCATGCACAAGGACATTCAGTATTACGTCTCTGCATGTCCCACCTGCGCACAAAACAAAACCCCACAAAATAAAACTCCAGGACTCCTGCAACCCCTCCACATTCCTGATCGACCGTGGGAACATCTCACGATGGACTTTATTGTCGACATCCCCAAATCTAAGGGGATGGACATGATACTAGTAGTGGTCAACCGCTTTACTAAACAAGCGCACTTTATCCCGCTCAAGGGCTTACCCAGTGCTCCTAAATTAGCCGAGGTATTCATGAGGGAGGTTTTCAGGTTTCATGGGTCACCTCAAACCATAGTTTCTGACCGAGATTCGCAGTTCGTGTCAAGATTTTGGAAGGCCTTCTGTAAGAGACTCAACGTGGCACTTCACTTCTCTTCTGGATACCACCCACAGACAAATGGACAAACAGAACGGACCAACCAGTCCCTAGAGCAGTTCCTTCGCTGCTTCCTATCCGACGCTCAAGACAATTGGCTCGATCTCCTTCCATAGGTGGAATTCGCACATAATAACCTCAAGAACGAGTCCACTCTACATTCTCTATTTTTTTCTAATTATGGCTTTCACCCCTCTACCCTTCCCGAGTCTGGTCCTAGTACAGGAGTTCCGGCCGCTGAGGAAAGGATTCAGGACCTTCAGGCTTCCTGAATCAGGATTCAGGATAATCTTAGACGTGCCACGACGATGCAGAAGAAACAGGCTGATCATCACCGTCAGGAATCACCCAATTAGGCCCCGTGTCAGAAGGTATGGTTATGCACAAAAAATATCTGTTTAAAGGTCACATCCCCGAAACTGGCACCCAGATACATCGGTCCATTCTCTATATTGGAGAAAATTAATCCGGTTACCTACCGACTGAAATTGCCTACAACTATGAAGATTCTGTCTACTTTTCACTGCTCTCTACTGAAACCATTCATACCCAACCCACAAGGCCGTCATGTCACACCTCGTCCCAGACAGGTAAATGGACAAGAGGAATTCGAGGTTCAGTCCATCTTAGACTCTTGTATCTCAAGAGGGGGACTCCAATATTTGGTACATTAGAGGGGTTTTGGCCCTGAAGAGAGGGCTTGAATTCCGCAGGACCAGGTACATGCTCCCAGGCTTACCCGAGCATTTCATCGTCAGGCAGTAAGGCTACTATTGATTTCAGTCACCCTTCATTTAGTAGACAGTATTTCCTTCATGGATAGATCAACAGTTCAAAAACTGGGTTTACATGAGACCACCAATTTCAAATTATTTAAATGAAAATATACTGAAAAAAGACATTTAAACTGCATGGATTTCTGCTTAAAATTAAATGGGATCCCATGTTCTAAAACAGCGGGGGGCCCGGGCAGTTGCAGGGGTCCAGCGCTCTTTCCCCAAGGCATTTAAATGAATTCCTGGGGATCGCGTGAGGCCTCTGCAACTAACTTACCTTCTCTTCGGCGTCATTGGATGCCGGGAGCCAGAGAGGAGGTAAATGAAGGGGGGGGGGGGGGAGCGCGAGCAGGATAAATTGCGCAGCGCTGTTCTAAAACTATAAGTTGTTATTATTAATATAATTGCATGAGTTTGCATGATATTGTATGCAATCATTAGCGTACATTTTTTATTTGGCTATTCTTGTCTGCTTTCCTGTTACAAACGTTTAGCTAACTAATAATCTCTACTTGCATGTTTACTATCAATCTCTCAGATGTAGCGCTGCTTGCCCCCAAGCCCCCCTCTGGGAGATCTGCCCTTGCTACCAGTGTCTGTGGGTGCAAGTACCTGTTGTTGTCCATGAGATGCTGAGGTTCCGCGTTGTTGTGGGGAAACCGGACAGGCTTTAGTTGTGGCTTTATGGTTCTTTCTCTTTGTGCCGCACCTCCTTCTACCACAGGTTCCAGTAGTTCTGGATGCAGTCCCCATGATAGAACACTGTTATCATCTCCCTGAGTAATTGTACCGTCAGGTCAGAGTATATACTGTAGAACAGGAGTCTTTATTGGAATCCACTACAGACAATAATACAGCGAATACTCTTTGGATCCCATGCTTCTGGATGGTCTCTGGTTCAGATATGACCATAGGCCTTATCACAGTCCCCTAGTGGGACTTTTCGTATATTCCCACCCCGCACGGTGAGACAGCACACTTCCCTCACTTGTGCTCTCTCTGCTGGCAGGCTTCAACTCTCACACAAACAGCAAGGATGAAGAGGAGCACAGCAGCGTTTCCCAGCAGCATTCCAGCCAGTAGATCGCCAAAAAATGAGAAAGTCCTTTATGGACGAACGTGTAGGTGCGTTCCTACCATTGTTTGTTCTTTGTAACTGACCATTAAATCCCTTTTTAATACCTATCCCTGTTTGGAGTTACCCCCATTTTTTGGCGATCTACTGGCTGGAATGCTGCTCGGAAACGCTGCTGTGCTCCTCTTCATCCTTGCTGTTTGTGTTTACCTTCAGAGGAAAGCACGCTGGAATTGATCCATCAACCGAGGACACCACCAAGGAAGGTAAAGGGCTGCAGCCCATATACTATTACCATCCAGTGCTGGACGGACTGAGTTATTTCTCCAGGGTTGAGTATACAACTATTAGGAGACCTATTTCGGGGTACCCGCGTGGGGACCACCAGGCCTCTAGTTAATCACCCTGGGATGTTATGAATCATACTCTATGTCCTTGAACTTGGATCTATTATGGAAAATGGAACTATTATAATATTAATGAGCTACTCATGGTGATGCACCAATACACTGCCTACCTATCTTCAACTCTCACACAGACTGACTACAATTTGGGTGGGCCTCTTCCTTAGTGCAGAAGAGGAGGTCACAGGGTCTGCACCCAGATTGGGCAATACACAGACTCTGTCACACCTCTACTCCTGCCACTAAAGAAAGCTGCAGTGGGGGTGGTAAACCCAAGATGGGCCTGACAGTGCCTGCACTTACCAGGACTTACATGCCAGGGAGGGTAGATGTAGAGATAGAACCAGCCATGGCACACTCCCTTTAGTAAATCCAATGGTCCCCGATTTACAGTAGCAGGACCATCCATCAGCATAGTGACCTGAAATAAACGAACAGATGTTACATAACTTATTACTGCAGTACATAAACATTGTCAGTACTTTTCCTTACACTGTACCCAGTGAAGAACTCTTAACCCTTCCCAACAAAGAGCAGTCACTACTCTTATTGATAGAACTTAGGATCATGCTTTTTAACCACTTGTGGCCCAAACATAAACTACCCTTATGGGGCCATTTTCATGATGAAACTCAATCCTAACTTTATAGATACTTCGAGCCACAGTCCACTCTATCATGATCGTACAGATCTTAGAGTTGGTGATAAACTCTTGGTGGCTGGTTTTGGCCTCTAGATAATCCAGCACTCGATCTCCTGCATAATAGGCTCTGGCACGTAAGGGAACTCATACCTGTGAGTCTGTCTATAGTAGTGTACTATGGCCCTATCAGCCCTACTGAGCTTCATTAACTTCCTCATACCAGCTTTATCAGGTAAGACCCAGAATTGGGGTTCTTGAGGGTCCACCTCTCGGTAGAAAATAGCAGGAACTTTAGGTGTCACTACCCCTATGTGAATTTACTACACACTTCAATTAAGGCCTCTGCTGTTTCTTCTGTGGAAAATTGGCTCTCTCCCCACCAATTGTCTACAGTGGGACCATCGACTAAGAGGATCCGGGTCCTCTGCATGGTTGGAGCATAACCACTAAACATGGGGCCACTTAAGTGTCTTTCCTGGTATATCCACAGAGTGAAGGCTACCTAGTGTTCATTTTAGATGACATAGTTACATAGTTACATAGTAATGAGGTTGAAAAAAGAGTTCCGTCCATCAAGTTCAACCTATGCTAAATTTAGACAACAGATATTTTATCATATATCTATACTTATTGATCCAGAGGAAGGCAAAAATGAGAGACAAAAAAAGAGAGACACAGAACACACACAGAGAGAATGAGAGACAAAGACAGAGAGAGGGCGAGGGCGACAGGGAGAAGGCGAGGGCGACACAGGGAGAGGGTGACACACAGACACACACTCACTCTCACTCACAGACACGCAGAGACACACTCACGCAGACACTCACGCAGAGACACACTCACACAGAAGACTCACAGACACACACTCAGAGACACTCACTCACACAGACAGGCACACAGACAGGCACACACACAGGCACACAGACAGGCACACACACAGACACACAGGCACACTGACAGACACACAGGCACACTGACAGACACACAGGCACACTGACAGACACACAGGCACACTCACAGACACACAGGCACACTGACAGACACACACACACAGGCACACTGACAGGCACACTCACAGACACACAGGCACACTGACAGACACACATGCACACTGACACACAGGCACACTGACAGACACACAGGCACACTCACAGACACACAGGCACACTCACAGACACACAGGCACACAGGCACACTGGCACACTGACAGGCACACACACAGACACACAGACAGGCACAAACACAGACACACAGACAGGCACACACATAGGCACACTGACAGACACACAGGCACACTGACAGACACACAGGCACACTGACAGACACACAGGCACACTCACAGACACACAGGCACACTCACAGACACACTCACAGACACACAGGCACACTCACAGACACACAGGCACACTCACAGACACTCAGTCTGTCACTCACACACTCACCGGGTCACACGTGGCAGCAGTGGGGTCTCCGCACGGCAGTGGTCCCTCTCCAAGACATGGGACACACAGCGCAGCGTGGGCCTCAGCAGCAGCAGGTCCCCCCCCCCCGAAGCGGCCGACGCCGCAGCACGCTCCCCGGACACCCCCGGGCAGCAAGCGAGGATCGGGGGCAGGTGATTAGGGGAGATCATGGGCAGGAGGCGGACTGGCGCAGGAGGCGCGCACGGGGGAAGCTGGGTTGGCACTTCCCCCTCTGTCCCACGTGGGGAGCGGAGGGTGCGGGGGGGCTGGATCGCGCGCTTGTTTTGGGCTTCCCCCTCCGTCCCACGTGGGGAGCGGAGGGTGCGGGGGGGCTGGATCGCGCGCTTGTTTTGGGCTTCCCCCTCCGTCCCACGTGGGGAGCGGAGGGGGGAGGGTGTGGGGGGGGGCTGGATCGCGCGCGGCGCTTGTTTTGGGCTTCCCCCTCCGTCCCACGTGGGGAGCAGAGGGGGGGGGGCTGGGTTGCGCGCGGGGCTTGGTTTGGGCTTCCCCCTCCGTCCCACGTGGGGAGGGGGGGGGGGGAGGGATGCGGGGGATTCTGGGTTGCTGGGGGGAATAGGCAGCGCAAATGGCAGGACACTCTGCTTGCCCTGTGCACGCGCGCTGGGACCACAGGATTTGCCGCCATTTTTTTAAACTTTTTTTTTAACCCAATCAGGGAGGGGGATTATTTATTTAAAAAAAAAATAATAATTGGCACGAGCAGGGGAATTCATTGAGCTGCAGCACGGGTCGCCAGCTGCCTAAATCCACTCGCAACGGGCGATTGGTTATCATTATTTGTCGAGCACTGATTATATGTATCAATACATGAAGGACAACATCCACATTGAATGCATTACAGACTATGGGGTATTCAAAGCTATCAGTCAGGATACTAGCGCAATGAGCATGTGCGAAAATTCTGAAGAAATATGAGCTGAGAACAGGGAGGGTGCCCCTTGCAGACAGGTCTGATTTATATAGTGCACCCTGCTGTCCCCATCTCCAGTGACTACAACAATCCATTCAGTTCTTTATTTTTTTTTTTATTTTTTTTTTTCATTTAGACAATTATAAAAAAAAAACCTTCCCCCCCTCTCCACCTTCCCCCCTCTTCCCCCCCCCTCCCCCGCCCTCCCCCTGTTCCTCCCCTTGGATTCCTATATGTTATGTAATGACCACATAGGTGTCCGTTTTATGCCTCTTTAAAGTTAATCAGGCATATGTACTTTGTCCCTCCCCCCAAGGAGGGTATAAAAAGGTCTCACTACTCGATGACACACACCACCTACTCCTCCCCCTTGAGAAAGCGCGTGGTGACGCGCGAAACGTACGTCGGGTAACGCCGTGACGTCATAACGCTGGCGCATGCGCGGTCTGTGTTTTGGTGTAACGGAGGCTCCTAACTTCATACGGAGCATACAAGCTGCAGAATACGCACGAGTATCAGGTTGTATTGTGCCCAACTGGGACCCGCTTGTTTTATAGTACTTAGGGGTGTGTCCTCTTGCCCTTACGATGCATCTTACCTAGAGTTATTTTGTAATTCAAGCGGGCACAGCCAATGCCCTCTATGTGACCTGACCCTGCACTAAGTTGGTTCACAGATCCCCTGCTGAATGCACGCTATACTGTGCACTGCGGATACTTCAATAACTTATGCTTGGGGTATTTACACACATTTGGCCCCCCTCCATGCTGAGGTTTGCTGCATGATCTGACCTACGGTGGGGATCTGTGCTACTGGGGGTATTTTGCTGATGTCTGTGGGTTATACTAGGGTTCTCTATTTGACCAGATCCTATCGAGGGCTTATAGCCAAATTACTATCACGTTTGGTGGTCACCTTTAGAGGCCTAGTAAGGTAGATTAGTATTACACTAGTACCCACTTTGAGTAATCCTGCCGCAGATAATATATATAGCGATTTATACTTGATAGCTATTTGTCACATATAGTGATCATAGAGCACCGTTACCCAACACAGTTGGGGATTTTATGTATGCAATGTTTTGCATTTTTATAGTGTTTCGTCGGTTTTTATAATATACACCAATAAAGTATTTGTTATTTTTCATATAATAGTGTGACCTTTTTGGTAGTGTTTCCTATATCAGGATTTGGCTATTCTTTGGCCTATACTGTATCTGACAAACCAATCCTATTGTCACCTACCTTGAGTGCAATTATAGGGGGCTTTATATAATCTTTTTGATTATTTGTGTGGTTTGAAGTGGTTCTCTCCCCCTTGCACCAGGTAGATAGTGTTTTTGTTTGTTTCATGTTTGTTGGTTTGGTGCAGCGACGTTTTCTGTGTGTTTATATATATTGATCAGAGTTTTGCCTATAGGAATAAGATTCCCTTCCGATCTAAAGCTGTTCCAGTTGGTCTGGAGGCCATAGACGGACGTCCACTCTAACCAGCTTTTATTTCCCTGGAGACTTGTTCTCTATCCCTCTCCACGGAGGACGGTCACCAAGAGAAAATTATCTTGGACGTGATCAGTAGATGTGATTCTGGGACTCCCCTGGTTACAAGTACACAACCCACAATTGAATTCGGTTAATAAAGAACCCATACATTGGAGCCCCCAATGCCTCAAGACCTGTCTTCCCCCCAAGCAGATGTTAGCCGGAGTGGAATTATCCGCGGAGCCCAAAATTTCTCTCCCAGCGGTCTACTGGGACCTGGCGGACGTTTTTGATAAGGTGCGTTCCGAAGTGTTACCCCCCCATAGAGTCTTTGACTGTCCTATTGACCTTCTTCCCGGTGCTGCCCTACCCAAGATCTGTTCTTACCCCCTATCCATACCCGAGACCAAGGCCATGGCCGAGTATATCCAGGATAACTTGAGGAAGGGGTTCATTCGCAACTCTTCATCGCCAGCTGGAGCGGGATTTTTTTTTGTTAAGAAGAAGGATGGCTCCTTGCGTCCCTGTATTGACTACAGAAGTCTTAACAAGATTACGATCAAGAATAGTTATCCCTTGCCACTCATTTCCGAACTCTTCGATCGATCTACAGGGGGCAACGATTTTTTCCAAACTTGATCTCCGCGGAGCCTATAACCTTGTCCGCATCATTCAGGGCGACGAGTGGAAGACCGCCTTTAACACCCGGGATGGGCATTATGAATACCTAGTTATGCCTTTCGGCCTGTGCAATGCCCCGGCGGTCTTCCAGGAGTTTGTCAACGAGATCTTCCGTGATCTTCTCGACAGCTTCGTTATCGTATACCTTGACGATATCCTTGTCTTTTCTAAATCTCTCTCTGACCACATTCAGCACACCAAATTAGTCCTCTCCTTTCGGGAGAACAACCTCTACGCTAAGCTAGAGAAATGTTCTTTTCATCTTTCTTCCATTCCCTTTCTTTGATATATCATTTCTAGCACTGGCTTCTCTATGGACCCAGTCAAACTCAAGGCTGTCTTAGAATGGCCACAACCCACTTTCCTGAAAGCCATACAGTGATTCTTGGGATTTGCGAATTACTATTGTAAATTCATCAAGAATTTTTCTTCTACCGTGGCCCCCATTACTGCCCTTACCAAAAAGGGAGCTAACACAGCAGTCTGGTCTCCTGCAGCTCTACAAGCTTTCGACTCCCTCAAAAAATCGTTCGCTTCTGCTCCTATTTTGCGTCACCCTGACACCGGGCTTCCCTTTACCCTAGAGGTAGACGCATCCGACGTAGGTGCTGGCGCCATTCTCTCTCAGAGACAGTTCCCACAGGCCAAACTTCATCCCTGTGGGTTCTTTTCAAAAAAAAATTCTTCGGCAGAACGGAACTATGACGTCGGAAACAGAGAGCTCCTGGCTATTAAACTCGCCCTTCAGGAATGGAGACATCTTCTGGAGGGAACGGAGACCCCCATTTCGGTCTTTACTGATCATAAAAACTTACTTTACATTGAGAGTGCACGTTGCCTTGGGGCACGTCAGGCTCGATGGTCTCTTTTTTTCCCGAGATTTAATTATCTCATATCTTACATTCCTGGTTCAAAGAATCAAAAGGCTGACGCACTTTCACATCAATTCCTGTTTGAGGACAATTCTGAAGTTATCTCCGAGACAATCTTACCTTCCAAATATATTATTTCGGCCAACTCTTTTGATATCCTGGATCAGGTCATGGCAGGACAATCTAATCTCCCGAGGGGCCTTAAGGTGCCGCTCGGCCATCTGTATGCAGCTCCACATTTCCTTAAGAAGATCCTTGAGTGGGGTAAATCTTCTAGGTCAGCCGGTCATCCAGGCATTAGCAGGACTTCTGACCTCATTGGTAGTACCTTTTGGTGGCCAACCATGTTGCAGGTCATTTCGGAGTACGTAAAAACTTGTCCAATCTGCGCCCAGGTTAAGACCGCTCATAAAAAGCCGTACGGTCTTCTACAACCCCTCTCAATACCAGAACGCCCATGGAGTCATCTGTCCATGGACTTTGTGGTGGAACTTCCAACCTCTAAAGGGATGAACACCATTTTGGTTGTCGTGGATCGTTTTTCCAAGCCTGCTCATTTCATTCCTCTCAAAGTCCTACCCAATTCCCCCACCTTGGCAGGCATTTTTGTTAAGGAAATATTCCACATTCACGGAGTTCCTCTTTCCATCGTATCCGATCGAGGTACACAATTTGTCTCAAAATTTTGGCGGGCCTTCGCTCGCAGGATGGATATCACCCTCCATTTTTCTTCCGGGTATCATCCCCAAACTAATGGGCAAACTGAGAGAATGAACCAGACTCTGGAGCAATACCTCTGATGCTTCATTGCAGAAAGACAAGACAATTGGGTAGATTTACTTCCGTGGGCAGAGTTCTCCCATAACTCTTTAAAGAACAGCTCCACGTTGAAATCCCCTTTTTCCACTTTATATTAACTTCATTGTCCCATAGTCTCTATATATCCCCCACACCAGCACACAGAAGGTTTCTACCACAGGATCCAGGAGCCTAAAAGAAACTTTTACAAGTGTGTACTCACACTGGCCCGTGTGAGTATTTGGCTAATTTTACCCTTCCGAATCCCTCTCCCCACCTGAATTATCAGGTGACCCTTAGACGTATCTCCTGTTCCTATCCACAATCCCTGACTAGAGGGACAACAAGACACCGCTACAGGAAAACACTCACATTAGGCCGTGTGAGTGAGATATCATCACTAAAGTGGGAAAATATACTATCTCACAGTCTCCCCCTGCATTGCAGCCAGTTTTCATGTGTGTATATCTAACTGCATTTTCATTTCTATGAGAAAAAGGATTGTGAACGAGCCACGCATCTAACGGGGAACATCTGAAAGACAGCGAGGAGCGAAGGCAAGAAGAAGGATCTGCATCTCGAAAGGAAGACCGAACAGTTAAAGAAACCTTGATGTGATAGAACTCACACAAGGCCGTGTGAGTTATCTTTTTACTTATACATTTATCTTATGTACACACATCACCGTAGAAACTCACTTCATAGACTGAAGGCTAAATAGAGGTGTTTTACATCACATTTGACCTTCAGCGGAAGGAAATACACTTTTAAACTACCTTCACTCACACTGTGCTCCCCCATCTCTCTCTGTGTTCTACTATCATTAAGGGTCCTGGATAGATCCTGTTGGGGTTTCGAGTCATCCCAGGACATCACCAGACAATCACGAATTACTGAAAGGCTGTATTATACCCCCTTTTTAACTTCTTCATAGTCATTTATAGTTTACCACCGATAGAGATAGCGCCCAGGTATTTTTCCAACAATATCTTCCCAAGAATTGGCTATCAGATTAATTCCTGGATCAACATCCTTCCCATCTATACTTATTTGGTATATCCCTCTATACCTTTCCTTTCTAAAAAGATGTCCAACTTTTTTTGAACAAATCTATTGTATCTGCCATCACAGTCTCCATGGGTAATGAATTCCACATTTTAACTGCCCTTACTGTAAAGAACCCTTCCCTTTGTTGCTGGTGAAATCTCCTTTCCTCCAACCTTAAGGGATGGCCCTGAGTCCTTTGCACTACGCATGGGATGAATAGTTCTTTTGAAAGCTCCATGTATTGTCCCCCAATATATTTGTATATAGTTATCATATCCCCTCTTAGACGCCTCTTTTCTAATGTAAATAAATCTAATTTAGCTAGTCTCTCCTCATAAATTAGATTGTCCATCCCCTTTATTAATTTGGTGGCTCTTCTTTGCACTCGCTCTTGTCTCATAATGTCTTTTCTTAGGATTGGTGCCCAAAATTGTACTCCATATTCAAGGTGTGGTCTTACTAATGCTTTGTAAAGGGGCATAATTATGTTTACTTCCCTTCCATCCATTGCCCGTTTAATGCAAGATAAGATCTTGTTTGCCTTTGCAGCTACTGCATGACTTTGGCCACTATTGTGAAGCCTGCTGTCTACAAGCACTCCTAAATCCTTCTCCATAAAGGATTCCCCCAATTTATCCCCATTTAATTTGTAATTCGCCTTTTTATTCTTGCATCCCAAATGCATAACCTTATATTTATCTGTATTAAACCTCATCTGCCATTTACCTGCCCACGTTTCCAGTCTCTCCAAGTCCTTCTGAAGAGAAATTACATCCTGCTCTGATTCTACTACCTTACACAATTTAGTATCATCGGCAGAGATGGAGACTTTAGTACCGACCCCTGAGGTACTCCACTCACGACTTTAGCCCAACCTGAAAAAGTTCCATTTATGACAACCCTCTGTTATCTGTCCTTTAACCAGTTTTCAATCCAGGTGCATATATTATTACTGAGTCCAATTTTCTTTATTTTGTACACCAACGTCTTGTGTGAAACCGTATCAAAATGATCCCCCAGTAGTTTCAGAACGTTGTGACAATGAAGATCCCATAAAAGATTTAAAGGAGCTCTGAGATCCCCCTTGATGAATCCGACTAGAGGCTTGTACTTCTCCCTCAGACTCATCAGATAAACTCAAATTGTCCCAAAAGTCCCAGTGTCTTAGAACAGTGGAAAACGTCGGTGACAAACGATAGCTTCTGTGTCTTGAATAGGCACTCTTTGGTTCAATAACTGGGGATGTATCACCACCCGCACGGCCTGATGGTATGGACACAAGGGTAAGTTCCTGAACAGGGGATGCTTTACTAGGGTCACCAGAGATAGGGGCTGGTGATCGAGGCCTAATAGTGTCTTGGGCAAGCCCCGTGGTTTGGGCCTACCAAGGCCTAGGCACAAAGTCACAGGAGAGTTGTCAGTAGCCTCAGAGGTCCTACAAACCCTTCCTCTAGGTTGGGCCAAATACTGTTTGGTGTCAGCATGTCATAGTCCAGTACTCACTAATGTAATGGGTGAAAATTGTAATGCTTCTCAAGAATGTACACATTGAACTGAATTGATTCTAAATGTTGGTTAATTGGAACCTGTACTGTTTATTAACTATCAAATATTGTCACACTGTAATTAAAATGATTGTAAACTGAAACAATGCCCAGTTAAATCCTGAATGTGGAACTGAAACGATGCCCAGTTAATTGCTAAATGTGGCTTTCATAAAATATCTGAAGACTATAGTAAGTCAAATTAAACTAAACTGGACATTAATAAAAATAATCCAATTATATTCACACTGTAGGGTGCAATTTTTAAGCACAAATATTCATTTTATTTATGTGATAATTGGCATTAATATAAAAGAAAACTATTTTGTTTGGACATATTTCCCATCTGCAATTTTTGTTATCATTACAGTATTTTTACAGCTTTGTAACATTAGTTGTTTTTGCTACTGAAGCTTTAATGGATTTTCCATTAGCGTGGGAAGTAAGAAACCCCAATTACAGTATTGTCCCATGGGAATTCAATGTGTGCAACTTTTCATACAAATATGTTTCTTGCCAATTACTTAAACTTAAACTTACATTTGGTAGCAAGGGGTATATATTTAAATGCAACAAAATGGCAAGGGCAATTATCTACATTGTTCACTAACACCACACACTAAAAATCTTTATTACAGCCAATATTAAACCTTTATCAAATTGATAGGCATTATGGAATAAGTCAATCATTTGTAGTCTATTTTTTTTATATCATGTAAGGCAGTAGGCAGTAAGGAGATGCCTGTAATGAATGGAAGGACATACTGTATTATAATTTAAAGTTAGTAATCACACAGGTCATTTAAATAATCTTTTTTGTTAACCTTTTGAGTGGCTTAACGACATACTAGGTACTTTCTAGAAATGAAGATGAGTGGAAATAACATATTTACACGTAAAAATGAAAATATATATGTGTGTGTGGTATATATATATATATGTATATATATATATATGTGTGTGTGTGTGTATATATATATATACAGTGTTTGACAAACCTATACATTTGCTCGCCCCGAGCGAGTGGATTTAACCCTCGGGCGAGTAAATATTGGCCCAAGCAGCACACGTTTGGTACTAGGTGGCGAGTAGATTTTTTTGTGTGCGAGTAGATTTTTTTGGTGATTTGTCAACCACTGTGTATATATATATATATATATATATATATATATATATATATATATATATATATATATAGTCAGGTATGGAGATTAGCACTCACGGTTTTGTTGCAGGAGGCAGATGCTTGTCCCATAGAGAGTATGTAGACATATGGAGACCAGGGGATCCTGATAGCCAAAAAGAGACAGCACACTGCAGGTATGGTATCAAAAAAGTGTATTCAGTAACACAAGGCCGCCAACGTTTCGGTCCTCCCAACGGGACCTTCCTCAGGGCAGTGCAACTACAGACTAACACAAGCACCCATATATACCCCTTAACACATACTAAAAAACACCTGAAAACAATCATGAACTCCAAATTGTAATCCCAGATACAACCCACATTTCTAAACAGCCAATCCAACATACTGATACTGGTACGCACCAATGAGAGAACCTGATCTATGCATATGTGTACCTAGTCACATGATCAAACCTTAATAACAACATAATGACATCACAGTGCATCCTGTTTACGTAACCATGACTACTTGAAACATCTAATGATATTCAAATGCGCATAAATGGTTAAAATACATATAAAATGCATAGCCTGAACAGCAACTCGCCATCAGTGCTTGGAGATACATACTGTGGATGTTACAAAGCGTGCCCGTAAATGAATACGTTAATGCAAATGGTCCTGCAAAGCATGCACATTGTCCAGGGAGCAGTGGTCAGGGTGTAAAGGGCAGTCAATCATAAATCGCATAATGGCAGCACGTCCGTTGGGTCTAAACACTTCCCCAACCTGTTGTGCATGGAGAGCGGGTGACTCTCATACAATGCGCGCCGTGGAGCGTAACCGCGCATGCGCAGTGTGCTGCTGACAACCCGAACGCGTCCCTGACTACTGCAGCAGAGGGTATGCGTGTATCTGTGCTAATGCGCATGCGCAACGCTGCGCAAATAGCGCAAGCAGTATTAAAGAGCATGAGGCTGTTGCTCAAACTGCGTAATGGCCAGAACTGAAACGGAAACATGGGCACAATAAAGATGGCAGTAGCATACTAAGCACGAATAGTGGCAATGTCTGTAACAAAGTAATCAAAGGTTAAACATTTAAAATGCATGGGCGAACCTGAAATCAGGCCCACAATTAAACCAAAATCATAAAGTTAATGTCTATAACATAGATAACTGTATTCCAGAAGGAACATGGTAATTCATGGCATATATATATAGCCCTATCTTGTAGAGTGTTGGTGTAATTACCGTAATCAATATATTAGACTCCCAGAAAAAAAACGTAATATATACATGTATGTCTACTACAAAGTGGCATGGCTAAAGCCTGTAGTACCAACCAGCCCATCCAGATGTACAGATGGTTAAAGTGCTGATGTATCCACATGCAACCAATAGTGGACTGTGAGTTGTTTAAAAGATGGACACCGAGTGTGACTACACACCCAAAAGTGAATGAGTGAATAAAACATGCAAAAAAATGCATAAAAAATGCAAAAAAATGCAAAAAAATGCAAAAAAAAGGGAGGGGGGGGGGAAAGAAAGGGGGATGGAGAAAAATGCGTAACGGGTACAATGCGCAATGAGATAATGTAACAATAAAACAATCACTATACCCAAAAATATTCACACTACAGAATTTGTATATGATTTTTACAGAAAACAGCCTAATTTCAGATCTTCATTTAGTCCGTAAGGAGATATGGTCTTGAGCTCGTATATTAGTCTTGCCTCTTGTTGCAGAAGCAACTTGTTCCTGTCTCCCCCTCTGGGTGGTGGCGGTACCTGTAATATAGGCATACATCGCATTGTGGCTAGTGAGTGCCGTTGTTCTTTAAAATGTCTGGCAACCGGCAGATATTTAAGCTCACTCTGTTCATCCTTGCTGTTCAATGCTTTCCTGATCGTGGAGCGATGGATGGCTATACTCTCCTTAAGCATCCGTGTAGTTTTCCCCACGTAGCGCAGCCCACAGGGGCACGTGATCATATATACGACAAAACGAGACTCACAGTTTAGGAAATTCTTGATCTTAATCGGTACCCCACTATGCGGGTGGGTATAACTAGCTCCAGTTTGCATGAAACTGCAATTGGTGCAACCGTGGCATCTGTATGAACCTGGTTTTCTTTCGAGCCAGGTTTTAGAGTGTCCATACTTGTCCACTGGGTCCGCTTGTGTCAACATATCTCCTAAATTGCGTCCTCGCTTGTAGCAGAACAGTGGTGGATCTTTACAGAGTTTGCCAATCTTGTTGTCATTCGCTAGGATATGCCAGTTCTTGTGTATACTGCGGTTGATGCGGTTGGACGCCGTACAGTAAGTGCTGATGAAGTGGCAACATTGTTCCGTAGGTTTATTCGTGCTCGGTCGCAGCAGAGATTGCCTGTCGATGCTCCTTACTTTGATCAGGGCTTCGCTGATGTCCTTGCGGTCATAACCCCTGTCCCGGAAGCGTGCCGCCATGGCCAAGAGAGCTGGTTCTAATTCATCCGGATTAGACGTTATTCTTTTTACTCTGAGTAACTGTGAGAAGGGGAGACCCCTCTTGAGCGGTGCTGGGTGGTGGCTAGTGGCATACAGTAGCATGTTCCTGTCTGTATCCTTGTGATAAAGCCTAGTGGCCAGGCCTTCACCCGACTTGTACACGATGGTATCCAGGAAGGAAATCTGTGAATGACTGAACTGTGCTGTGAATCTGATGGTAGATGGAATATGATTCAAGTGTTCTATAAATTCTAACAATGCAGTCTCTGAACCATCCCATATAAGGAAGACGTCGTATATATCTTAGATATTTTTTGATGCATACCGCGTGTGGGGCATCATGTAGGATGTGTGTGTGTTCATATACATCCATGAAAAGGTTTGCATATGCCGGGGCCATATTGGACCCCATCGCGGTCCCAGTTAATTGCAAATAGACGCTTCTTTCGAACCGGAAATAGTTTTTGTTAAGAATGATTTCCATGAGTAGCATAAGGAATTCCACCGGTGGACCTGCATGTGCTGCAAAGGTCCCGAACTTTGATCTGACCGCTTCAAGCCCCTCTTGGTGGGGGATATTGGTATAAAGGCTACTCACGTCAAGGGTGACCAGAATGTAATCCTTATTTTCCAGTCTGATGTCGCCAAGCTGTAAAATAAAATCAGTTGTATCCTTGACATAGGAGCTCATACTCATGACCATGGGCTGGAGGAAAAAATCAATAAACTGAGATAATGGGTGGCATAGCGATCCTCTTGCAGAAATAATAGGTCTTCCTGGTGGTTTTGTGGCCTATTTGTGTATTTTAGGCAAGGTGTATAGGATGGGCATTCGTGGAAAGGGTTGTGTCAGGAATCTGCCCGTTTCCTCAGAAATCCAGTTGTTTACAACCCCCATCTGTATGATCGAATCCACCTCCTTTTTATACTCCACCGTTGGTAAGCATCTATATGTGGATGAAACGGAAAGTTGATTCTCTATTTCCTTTTTATACTCCACATATTTGAGTAACACAATGCCACCCCCTTTGTCCGCTGCGCGGATAATGATCTCTTTGTTGTTTTTCAATGCGTCAATCGCTGATTTTTCTTCTCTCGTGATATTATGATAGCTTACTCTCTTGGTCTTATTTTGTGTAACAGTTTCTTTATCCAGAACATTCATAAAGGCTGCTATACTGTGGTTGTTAGTTTGTGGATCAAAATTACTGCTGCATTTAAAGGTGTTGGCCTTGACAGAGGTGCTTGGTAGGGGCTGCTTGATAAAGAAGTCTTTAAGTCTCAATTGTCTATTAAATTTGTACATTTCGACTTCCCAGTTAAAACTGTGTTGAATGTGAGTGGGTACAAAACTGAGGCCTTTGTGGAGGATGCTTAGCTGCGCCGCGGTCAGGGTAACGTCAGTCAGATTATATATTACCGTGGTGGCCTGCAACAGCGAGGTCCACTGCCTCTCCTGTTTTCGCGCTCTGGATGCCGCCGATTTTCTCCCACCCCTCCTGGTGGGTCCCTTCCGTCTGCTTCTGAAAACGGGGGTTTGGCGTGTCTGGCCTCTGTGGGACCTAAAAAATCACTTCCAGAGCCCTCAGTATTATCAGAGAAGTCAGTGTCACTCGTTGGCACACCCGATCTGTAGGCAGGCTTCCTGGCGCGTGCGGGTTTGCGTCTCTGTCCCCCTCGACCTGTATTCGGTTCCCCTAGGCCCAACAGCCAGCGGTAGACCTTACGTTCTTTGTAATCAGTTTTTACAAGCCTCAACTTTTCTTTCTTATATTTAATAAGATTGTCCCTGTAAATGTCAATTGTGGTCTGGATCTTATCCGTCCAATCAGTATTTGTGTCAGCTATCAGTTTATCACCATGTGTGTGTGGTGTATATATATATATGTATGTGTGTGTGTCTATATATATATATATATACAGTGTTTGACAAACCTATACATTTGCTCGCCCCGGGCGAGTGGATTTAACCCTCGGGCGAGTAAATATTGGCCCAAGCAGCACACGTTTGGTACTAGGTGGCGAGTAGATTTTTTTGTGTGCGAGTAGCTTTTTTGGTGATTTGTCAACCACTATATATATATATATATATATGTAGAGGTATCAGTACCGTGTTAGCCGAGCTTCAATAATCAAAAAATAAATAGATGATACCGTTCTGTGGCTAACGAAATGCTTTTATTTGTGCGAGCTTTCGAGATACACTGATCTCTTCTTCCGGTGATTGTAACATCGCCGGAAGAAGAGATCAGTGTATCTCGAAAGCTCGCACAAATAAAAGCATTTCGTTAGCCACAGAACGGTATCATCTATTTATTTTTTGATTATATATATATATATATATATATATATATATATATATATATATATATATACAGGCACGCCAACAGGGGGGTCTGCAGGGGTTGGCGTTCCAGGCCCCGTGAGTCAGGGGGCCCAGCCGCCCGGGCCCCCTGCACAGCCATGACCATTTTTTTTTTTTTTAAAAGGTAATTAAAAAAAAATGCTGGTGATCCCCGGGCGCATGCGCAGAGCCGAGGTTTCGGCGCACATGCGCAGGGAAAGCAGGGTGTCCGGCATGCTGCTTGTGGGCCCCCTCCCTCATGCTCTCAATGTGGGCTGGAGGGGAAGCGCCGTGGTGAGCCCGTACCCTCCAACCCAGCTCCCCACATGCCAGCCTCCTGCCCTGGGCAGCAGCCATGGGGACCAGGGGCTGGGGGAAATGCTTTCACGGAATTATCCCACCAGTCTCATCCCCCTAAGCCTACCACCTGCACCCCCCAAGCCCACCTTCCGTCCCAGGCAGCAGCCGCGGGGATCGGGCCAGGGGAGGAAGCATCTGGAAGGCAATGAAGCAGCACCCATCCGGTCAAGGTCAGTCACCGACCCAGTCACTCACCCACCCAGGCACCCACCCAGTCACTCACCCACCCAGTCACTCACCGACACCCACCCAGTTACTCAGTCACCCAACCACCCAGTCACTCAGTCACCCACCAGTCACTCAGTCAAGTCATTCAGACAAATCACCCACCCAGTCACACACCCACCCACTCACCAACCCAGTCACACACCCACCCACCCTGTCACTCACCCATCCAGTCACTCACCCACCCAGTCACTCACCCACCCAGTCACTCAGTCACTCACCCACCCAGTCACTCAGTCAGCCACCCACCCAATACTCACTCACCCATCAATCCAGTCACTCAAGGTCACTCAAACCCAGTCACTCACCCACTCACCCACCCAACCAGTCACTCACCCACTCACTCAGTCAGCCACACACCCAGTCAATCAGTCACCCACCCAACCAACAATCCAGTCACTCAGTCACCCAACCAGTCACTCAGTCAAGGCACTCAGACAAGTCACCCGCCCTCCCAGTTACTCAGTCACCCACCCAGTCACTCAGTCACCCACCCACACAGTCACACCCAGTCACCCATCTACCCAGTCACTCACCCACTAAGTCACTCAGTCACACATCCACCCACCCAATAACTCAGTCACCCACCCAATAACTCAGTTACCCACCCAGTCACTCACACACCCACCTGGCCACTCACTCAGTCACCCAGCCCAGTAACACACCAAGTCACCCACCCACCAGTCACTCACCCACCCAGTCACCCAGTCACTCAATCACCAACCTAACCACTGACCCAACTCTCACCCACTCACTCAGTCACCCATCCACCCAGTAACCCAAAGTCACTTACCCACCCACCCAGTCACCCACCCACCCACTAACTCAGTCACCCAACCCAGTAACACACCGTCAGCAACCCACCAGTCACTCACCCACCCAGTCACTCAGTCACTCAGTCACTCAATCACCAACCTAACCACTGATCCACCCACTCACCCACTCACTCAGTCACCCATCCACACAGTCACCCAAAGTCACTCACCCACCCACCCACCCAGTCACCGACTCACTCAGTCACTCACCCAAGTCAAGTCACTCAGTCAAGGTCACCCAGTTACCCAACCCAGTCACTCAGTCACCTACCCAGTCAAGTCACTCACCCACCCACCCATCACCCAGTCACTCAGTCACCCACCAGGTCACCCACCCAACCAGTCACCCACCCAACCAGTCACCCACCCAACCAGTCACTCACCCACCCTCCAGTCACTCACCCACCCAGTCACTCACCCAGTCAATCCAGTCACTCAGTCAACAACCCAACCACCCACCCACCCACCCAGTAACTCAGTCACTCACCCACACAGGCAGTCACTCACCCACCCACTCAGTCACTCACCCAGTCACTCACCCAGTCACCCAAGTCACTCAGTCACCCACCAACCCACTGAGGCAGTCACTCAGTCACCCACACACCCACTCACCCAGTCACCCACCCACTCAACTGTGACGGTGAAGGGGTACCCAGGCCAGTAAATTAAGGTATTATGACTGGGTGCCCCGAGTCATATTGTAAATGTGAAGTGTCAGCTCTGCTGGCTGCAAGCCTGTAAATGCATTAGAATTGTCTGTGTGTGTCCTGCTAGGAATAAGGGGACTGCATGTACAGTATTATACTAAGTTACATTGTATGAGTGCGTTCACAGTTATGTATTAGTTCAGAGTACGTTACATTGTATGAGTACAGTCACAGTTATGTATTAGTTCCGAGTTCGTTACATTGTATGAGTACAGTCACAGTTATGTATTAGTTCCGAGTACGTTACATTGTATGAGTACAGTCACAGTTATGTATTAGTTCCGAGTATCGCAATAATGTTTCACTGCCAAACCGCAAAGCAGAAAAAGGGTTTTAACTCCAACCACTTTTTTCACAGCATAGAAGCAGGGAGCTAACTTAGGTTAAGAGCATGCGAGCGCTATAAAATTTGGGGTGAGTGTTGCTGGAGTACCAACAGTAAAGCAGTAATGGCTTCCTTATTATTAACTTTTATACAAAGTCATGAATGAAAGTTCCTCGCTTTTTAGTGCATTAAAGTTATGAGAGGAAGGAAATTAACATTCAGCCAGGCAGGGCAGCGGATACATCGGGGATTCACAAGTACAGTATATGACCGGCAATTCCAGAGCGTGAATCATGCATTCCAAAAGTGCGGACTTCTGAGGCACCCCGCTGATGCGTCGCCGGGCTGTCGGCAGAAGTCCGGACTTAACAAAGACAGTGACAGATCACAGTATTACATTAGGAGAATTTATTATAAACAGTTTTCCCAGCAGATGTCCAGATGTCCGGGACAGAGAGACATTCTGCTGCCAGAGAATGGGGCTTGGCCAGGTATGCTAAGCGGCTCAGGTGTGATGTTAGTGCATGACCCTTGGCATACCATGAAGCCCCTTGCCTGGCTGCAGGAACTGTTGGCAACTCTGCTATAGGGTGGAGATTTGGTTCCCACGCTGCCATTGGCTGCACATAGTACAGATATGTACGGGGGGCGAATGAAACAGATAATGAACTAAATGAAATAGAGGAGTATACAAGGGGTTATGGAGGTAGAATGGAGGCAAGTGCGAGTTTGACAAGCAGCGAGATGCCCATAGTAAATACAGATAATACTAGAAAACTTCTAAAGACTAATCCAAGTGGGCGCAGAAAGGTAGGAGCAGATACGATAATAGTACAGGCTGAAAAAAAAACTGAAAAAAAACTGAAATGCATGCTTGCTAATGCAAGAAAAAGGAAACTTATCTAATAATGGCGCTCTATATAAAAATACTAGCTATACATATAATCGTAGTGATAATAATAATCAAAAGGTGATACTTATGCAAACACATAAAACAGGTGCTGCTATGACCCGGTGAGGATTGCTCTGTCAGTCCTCGTGTTGAGAAGTAGGGATGAATCTCCGGGAAGCGCAGGGATATGTGAAAACAAAAATGTATATAGATAGTGCAATATTGCTGTGACAAATTAAATAAATTGGCTGATCTAATGCAGATGTACTCACAAGTGTGAGAAGGTTAAAGGCACGTAAAGGTATCTTTCCCAGAGTATGGATGTCACACTGTATTCAGGAAATCAATCTCAGCCCCATATAGAATCCAAGAGACCTTAGAAAAGAAGACTGGACATAGCGCAGACTGTATACCAAGAATTTATAAAAGGTAAGTGAAAGGTATTACACTCACATGATTTCAAAAGTTTAAAAGCATTTCGATCACACGCAGTGGATCTCAGCAGCCGGATAGATGGTGTATCTGGTTCCCCTCCTTCCGTGGCGTGCGTGTCACTGGTTTGCGTTCCAACTGATGTAGAGGGATTAATTACATGTCTCTTTCTATCTCATGTGTATCCACTCAGTATAATCGTTAACCCAATTAAAATCTAGTTAGCCATTCACCAATGGGAACTAAGTTAGGGGTATATGCATCCCACACCCATCACAAAGTCACTCCTGATGAAATCGATGAGATGAAACGCGTAGAGTGACGTCTGTACTACTGGCTGGAACCCCTAGAAGCCGATGACATCACTTCCTGTGCAGTTGGAACGCAAACCAGTGACACGCACGCCACGGAAGGAGGGGAACCAGATACACCATCTATCCGGCTGCTGAGATCCACTGCGTGTGATCGAAATGCTTTTAAACTTTTGAAATCATGTGAGTGTAATACCTTTCACTTACCTTTTATAAATTCTTGGTATACAGTCTGCGCTATGTCCAGTCTTCTTTTCTAAGGTCTCTTGGATTCTATATGGGGCTGAGATTGATTTCCTGAATACAGTGTGACATCCATACTCTGGGAAAGATACCTTTACGTGCCTTTAACCTTCTCACACTTGTGAGTACATCTGCATTAGATCAGCCAATTTATTTAATTTGTCACAGCAATATTGCACTATCTATATACATTTTTGTTTTCACATATCCCTGCGCTTCCCGGAGGTTCATCCCTATTGCTAATGCAAGAAGCCTGACAGATAAAATGGGGGAGCTTGAATTAATAGCTGCAAGGGAGCAGTATGATATCATAGGCATTACTGAAACATGGTGGGATGATACTCATGACTGGACAGTTAATTTAGAATGTTACACTGGCGACACACTTTATTCGAGCTCGGCTTGTCCCACGAATTCGGATATACTCGGGTGTATTGAGGTTTGTGACTGTTTTCTGCCCGAGTGCATTGCGTTATTTTCCAGGCAGGGATTGAAGCATTTTATTCCCGCTGGCTGCAATACTGCACAGTATATATATATATACTGCATTACAATTCATGAATTTATGCCATCTGGTAGACACGCGAAGCATTGCAGCCTATTAAATCCTAATCATTATCATTTAACAGATCAGCCACCAGTCAGCCAGGCATGAACCATGGCTGGGAAGGCAAACGCAACGGGGCTTGTCAGAGGTGAGGAGCGGCGCATTCCAGGTATCTGCCAGGTACATACGGGTATTTGCTCGAATAAAGTGTGTCGCAGCAGTATTCCCTTTTTCGGAAGGATTGAACAAATAGAAGGGGAGGTAGAGTATGTTTATATGTTAAACCGGATCTAAAACCTATTATTAAGGATGATGTTTATGAAGGGAATGATGAAAATGTAAAGACTTTATGGATAGAAATTAGCAATGGAGGTAAAACAATAAAGAAAATGTTTGTAGTGATATGCTATAAACCACCAAATATCTGTGAGATTGAGGAAGCTAAAATACTTTTGCAATTGGAGAAGGCATAAAAACTGGGTCATATTTGCATAATAGGGGATTTTAATTATCCAAACATAGACGGGGGAAATGAGATTAGCATTACAACAAAAGGAAACAGGTTTTTGGGGGTGCTTAAAGACAATTATATGACCCAAATTATTAGGAACCAACCAGGAGAGGGGCAGTTCTGGATTTAGTAATATCAAACAATGTAGAAGTAATAACAAATATTCAAGTCCTGGAACATTTGGGTAACAGTTATCATAACATGGTCTCATTTGAAATAAATGATCAAAAAACAGATTACTTGGGTTAAACAAAGACCTTAAACTTTAGAAAGGCAGATTTTAATAAACTGAGGTCTAATCTACAAGTAATACACTGGGATGATGTTTTTGCATGGAAAAATGTAGAAGATAAATGGGCAGTCTTTAAAACATTGTTAGAAAAGCACACTCATCAGTGTATACCCTTTGGTAATAAGATAAAAGAAATAAGTCAAAACCAACGTGGCTAAATCAAGAAGTAGGGGAGGAAATTGACAAGAAGAGGAAGGCGTTTAGATTCTTTAAGACAGAAGGGACGGAGACATTGTACCAGAATTATAAGGAATGTGACAAAAATAGCAAAAGGGCAATCAAATTAGCAAAAATGGATAATGAAAAAAGGATTGAAATAGAAAGTAAGGTCAACCCTAAAAAGTTATTTAAGTAACTTAATAACAAAAAAATGAGAAAAGAAAATACAGTATAGGACCCTTTCAGTGTGAGATGGGTAGGCAGATTATTGGAGACAAGGAAAAAGCAGAGGTATTAAACAAGTTATTTGCCTCTGTGTTTACCAGGAAAGAATCAAGTTCAATAGTAGTGCTGCAGGAGAAAGCTACAACCTCCATATTAATGAACAATTGGTTAACTGAGGAAGAAGTTCATAAGCAGCTTGAAAAAATTTAAGTAAATAAGGCACCTGGCCCCGATGGCATACATCCAAGAGTTCTCAAGGAGTTAAGCTCAGTAATAGCCAAACCATTATATTTAATAATCAAGGACTCCATTTCCAAAGGCTCAGCACCACAAGATTGGCGTAAATCAGATGTGGTGCCTATATTTAAAAAGGGAGCTAGATCACAACCGGGGAATTACAGACCTGTAAGCCTGACTTCAATAGTGGGGAAACTACTTGAAGGTTTAATACGGGATAATATTCAGGAATACCTAATGGAAAACAAATTTAATAGTAATAGTCAGCATGGATTTATGAAGGATAGATCATGCCAAACTAACCTTATTTGCTTCTTTGAGGAGGTAAGTAGGAATTTAGACCAGGGTAATGCAGTTGATGTGATCTATTTAGATTTTGCAAAGGCCTTTGATACAGTTTCACACAAGAGGTTGGTGTACAAAATAAAGAAAATTGGACTTAGTAATAATATATGCACCTGGATTGAAAACTGGTTAAAAGACAGACAACAGAGGGTTGTCATAAATGGACTCTTTTCAGGTTGGGCTAAAGTCGTGAGTTGAGTACCTCAGGGAACCCATGCTTTTTAACTTGTTTATTAATGACCTTGAGGTTGGCATCGAGAGCAAAGTCTCCATCTTTGCTGATGATACTAAATTGTGTAAGGTAGTAGAATCAGAGCAGGATGTCATTTCTCTTCAGAAGGACTTGGAGAGACTGGAAACATGGGCAGGTAAATGGCAGATGAGGTTTAATACAGATAAATGTAAGGTTATGGATGCATTTGGGATGCAAGAATAAAAAGGTGACTTATAGATAGCAGGCTTCGCTATAGTGCCCAAAGTCATGCAGTAGCTGCAAAGGCAAACAAGATCTTATCTTGCATTAAAAGGGCAATGGATGGAAGGGAAGTAAACATAATTATAACCCTTTACAAAGCATTAGTAAGACCACACCTTGAATATGGAGTACAATGTTGGGCACCAATCCTCAGAAAAGACATTATGGGACTAGAGAGAGTGCAGAGAAGAGCCACCAAATTAATAAAAGGGATGGACAATCTAACTTATGAGGAGAGACTAGCTAAATTAGATTTATTTACATTAGAAAAGAGGCGTCTAAGAGGGAATATGATAACTATATACAAATATATTCGGGGGCAATACAAGAAGCTTTCAAAATAACTATTCATCCCACGCGTAGTGCAAAGGACTCGGGGCCATCCCTTAAGTTTGGAAGAAAAGGAGATTTCACCAGCAACAAAGGAAAAGGGTTCTTTATAGTAAGGGCAGTTAAAATATGGGTCATCTGGGTTTTTGCCTTCCTCTGGATCAATAAGTATAGATATATGAGAAAATATCTGTTATCTAAATTTAGCATAGATTGAACTTGATGGACATACGTCTTTTTTTCAACCTCATCTACTATGTAACTTTGTAAGATAGGCCGTGAATAGTTTTAAAAGTCCGTGCAGTCAGTGGGGATGGTAGATTCATCTAAGATACCATGCGGTACAAAGACTATTCCATATTAACTAAGGATTGTACCCCGCTTCAAGAGTTCATTAGAACTAAGGATTTGTGAACGAATCCTGCAAGGGCAGAATTAAAAGATTACTTTCAGTGGAGAAACAGGGGTCACATGCAGCACCCCTATCCAAGGACTGTCTCACGGCTCTATGCGCACCAACCCCTCTCCTGGGAATTGGTGCCTGGAGACTTTATTTTTGTGAAGTTCGTTCCGCGGACATTTTATTTCGTTTTGCCCCGTTCCAGTAAGTGTTTTTTCGTGTTATTTTGTAAATCTCTTAAGAGTCAGCACATATCTCTCCCAGACACATAGAGCAGATACAGACACTTTTTTCAAGGTACAATGGCACATTAATGAATATTGAATGTTTAAAGTTTTTTCACCACTGTAAAAACTAATGGAAGTATCACAGAATCTGAGTGAGAGCAACTATTTCAGTTATATTGGCGGTACAAAGTGGAAGGCTGCATTTGTCTGCCTGGCTGAGTCTGAGTCTGACATCAAGCAGAGACATGAGTGAATATTCAACTTGAACGAATACAGCTGTCTTGTGTGAGGGGGTAATCCAGGAAGTGGAAGTGGAACAGCGTCGCCAGTGTTACCTGGATCAGCATCACATGTTCATCTCCAGCGTGATTTCATTGGTGTGCTGATGGAGGGATGCGGAGACCCCTGTGGTCATTGCGGTTACATCCTTTGGTGAGACCATTCCTTAATCCCTTGCCTATGTTATTTGCTTTCCCCCCATATCCATCTACAGAGGTCAATATCAGCCTGATTTTTCCACGTTTGCATCCGCAATCTATCATCTGACGGGTCAATTACTTCTCCCCATTTGTTGCTCCAGTCATTTGCTACCTATCGAGTGACAATTCCCCCCACATTTCACTGCCTCCTACATTTGCGCTATTGGACATTTTTTGGTCACATGTCCCTTCTTTTTTATTTTCAAGAGCATTCTTGTTTTTTATTGTCATATATTGTGTTTATTGTGTCTACTGGCATCATTGTGTTTGTTTTAATCTGTTCAATCACCTAGCCTTCCTTGCTTAAAGCTGCAGTTCAGTCTTTTTTTTTTTTTTTTTTTTTTTACATTTATTTTTTTACTTCAATAGTTTCATGTATGCAATCTCTAATTAGCTAAAGAACAGTATAGCTGCAGCTCAATTCGTTTTCCATGTATTGATAGGTCGAAATTTGGTGACATATTAAAAGCTGGCATTTGTTTATAATCTGCTTGACTGGCAGTGGAAGCTCATGAATATTCATGAGCATTCCTGCACTGACAAGTGCTAGAGGGAGGGCAGGGCTGACAAAGGGGTGTGCCAGAGCTTGTGACAGGACATGAAGGGGCAGTGCCTTAGCAAATGGCTGTTAAAATAGAATACAAGAAAATTGGTCTTTCAAAGTTGTTTTTTTCTTACTACAGAACTGATTTATTAAAAAAAAAAAACATGCAGGATATTGACTGAACTGCATCTTTAATTACTACATGTTCCTGATTTTTATTGCTATACAGGATTGTGCCTTTTTTCTTTCATCCATTTAATCAGGATAGGCATATCCTCATTAGGGTTGCATCCTGCTAGCTCATTTCACCTGGGTCAGTACATTTATTAGTCACCCATTTACTCACTTATAATATTTCATTTGTGTTAGTCCTAGCGCTGATTTCTTTCTGTTATATATATATATATACAGTTAGGTCCGGAACTAATTGGACACTGACACAATTTTCATAATTTTGGCTCTGTACGCCACCACAATGGATTTGAAATTGAACAACCAAGATGCAATAGAAGTGCAGACTTTCAGCTTTAATTCAAGGGGTTGAACAAAAATATTGTATAAAACGTTTAGGAATTGCAACCATTTTCATACACATTCCCCTTATTTCAGTGGTTCAAATGTAATTGGAAAAATTAACACAATCATAAATAAAATGTTAATTTTTAATACTTTGTCGAGAATCCTTTGCAAGCAATGACTGCTTGACGTCTGGAATGCATGGACATCACCAAATGCTGGGTTTCCTCCTTTGTGATGCTTTGCAAGGCCTTTACTAGAGCTGTCTTCAGTTGTTGTTTGTTTGTGGGTCTTTCTACCTTAAGTTTTGTCTTCAGCAAGGGAAATGCATGCTCGATCGGGTTGAGATCAGGTGATTGACTCTGCCATTGCAGAATATTCCACTTCTTTGCCTTAAAATACACCTGGGTTGCTTTCGCAGTATGTTTTGGGTCATTGTCCATCTGTAAAGGGAAGCGCTGTCCAATCAAACTTCGCTGAATTTGGCTGAATCTGAGCCGACAATATATCCCTATACACTTCAGAATTCATCCGGCTGCTTCTTTACCATGGAAAGGATCCTATGATCATCCACTACTGTTGTCTTCCGAGGACGTCCAGGCCTTTGTGTGGCAGAGCTCACCAGTGCGTTCTTTTTTTTTCTCAGAATGTACCAAACTGTTGGTTTTGGCTACTCCTAATGTTCCTGCTATTTTTCTGATGGATTTTCTTTTTTTTTGCAACCTAAGGATGCCTTGTGTGACAAAGTCACTGACTCAGTAGGCTGGAACAGTGAATGGAGAGATGCTGCAGCCAGTACACCGAGCGTTAATCTCCTCAGAGAGAGAAAGAACAGCTGAAGACTGATTAAACAGGGGCTGAATTCATCAGTGAAACAAGTGCTTTAAAAAGCAGGAAGTTGCTCACACAAGGTGAGCTTGTTTTTCCACAGGAGGGTGGAGAGAATTCTCCCTGCTAGGAAGCCCTAGCACTCAGTCACCCAACCAGTCACTCAGACAAGTCACCCGCCCTCCAGTTACTCAGTCACCCACCCAGTCACTCAGTCACCCACGCACACAGTCACACCCAGTCACCCACCTACCCAGTCACTCACCCACTAAGTCACTCAGTCACACACCCACTCACCCAATAACTCAGTCACCCACCCAATAACTCAGTTACCCACCCAGTCACTCACACACCCACCTGGCCACTCACTCAGTCACCCAGCCCAGTAACACACCAAGTCACCCACCCACCAGTCACTCACCCACCCAGTCACCCAGTCACTCAGTCACTCAATCACCAACCTAACCACTGACCCACCCACTCACCCACTCACTCAGTCACCCATCCACCCAGTCACCCAAAGTCACTTACCCACCCACCCAGTCACCCACCCACCCACTAACTCAGTCACCCAACCCAGTAACACACCGTCAGCAACCCACCAGTCACTCACCCACCCAGTCACTCAGTCACTCAGTCACTCAATCACCAACCTAACCACTGACCCACCCACTCACCCACTCACTCAGTCACCCATCCACACAGTCACCCAAAGTCACTCACCCACCCACCCAGTCACCCACTCACTCAGTCACTCACCCAAGTCAAGTCACTCAGTCAAGGTCACCCAGTTACCCAACCCAGTCACTCAGTCACCTACCCAGTCAAGTCACTCACCCACCCACCCATCACCCAGTCACTCACCCACCCAGTCACTCAGTCACTCAGTCACCCACCAGGTCACCCACCCAACCAGTCACCCACCCAGTAACTCAGTCACTCAGTCACCCACCCACACAGGCAGTCACTCAGTCACTCACCCAGTCACTCACCCAGTCACCCAAGTCACTCAGTCACCCACCAACCCACTGAGGCAGTCACTCACCCAGTCACCCACCCACTCAACTGTGACGGTGAAGGGGTACCCAGGCCAGTAAATTAAGGTATTATGACTGGGTGCCCCAAGTCATATTGTAAATGTGAAGTGTCAGCTCTGCTGGCTGCAAGCCTGTAAATGCATTAGAATTGTCTGTGTGTGTCCTGCTAGGAATAAGGGGACTGCATGTACAGTATTATACTAAGTTACATTGTATGAGTACAGTCACAGTTATGTATTAGTTCAGAGTACGTTACATTGTATGAGTACAGTCACAGTTATGTATTAGTTCCGAGTACGTTACATTGTATGAGTACAGTCACAGTTATGTATTAGTTTTGAGTATCGCAACAATGTTTCACTGCCAAACCGCAAAGCAGAAAAAGTGTTTTAACTCCAACCACTTTTTTCACAGCATATGTTTGTAGATACTAGGACACAGCGTTCCCAGTGTACCGTGCTCAACTGCAGGAAATCTTTAGATGTCCATTTGAAATAATGCCTCTATATGAGGGAAACAGGGAGACACCACTCTCTACAGATATATGGATATAAATGTGTCTCTAATTATATCTCCTGAAGTATGGGGGAACTGTATTATATTGGTGAGTGTCAGTAAAAAATCTCTGACCTCCCAGTAACACAGAATGTTGTATCCCCTCTGGAGAAAAGACAAGTGAATGAATAGCCAGGCGTAATAAACGGATGGATGTACTCACAGTAGAGAGAAATCCTGTGTAGTGAGTCCCACGGCGTGCATCACGTTTGAGAAAGCAGCAACAAGATATCCTTGCGGAAAGAACGGAGCACAGCAAATGCAGTAAGAAGGGGGCTAGATACCGCTGTTAAAAATCCTTTATTCCATGGTAGACATCATGGCATGGGATATATTAAAAATCTCGAACGCGTTTCGGGCCGTCGCCCTTTGTCAACGAGAATACTAAACAGACTGCGGCTACCGCAGCTGATATAGGAGTTCCCCTGCCTCCAGCTGATTGATGACGTCATCTGCCATTGGCGCGGGATCGTCAAGGTATAATCTGATTGGTCCATATCCTGGACCAATGAGCTCCTTAGGTTGCGAATGCTTCACTGATATCAGGGAGGAAAAGGGGAGTGACACCTATATCAGGAGCGAAGCTACTGCATGCTGTAAACTCAACATGCACTAATGACAACATACAGAGTTAAAAACAATACTATAAACATGTATAGAAGCAATCTTCTACTCTGAAATGGAGAGCATGGAGGGCATCATTATATCATTTGTATGGTTATGTACAATATTCTTCATTATGTCTTCATTTTGAGCTATTCTTCATTTGAGCTATTCTTCATTATGAGCTAACTTAGGTTAAGAGCATGCGAGCGCTATAAAATTTGGGGTGAGTGTTGCTGGAGTACCAACAGTAAAGCAGTAATGGCTTCCTTATTATTAACTTTTATACAAAGTCATGAATGAAAGTTCCTCGCTTTTTAGTGCATTAAAGTTATGAGAGGAAGGAAATTAAAATTCAGCCAGGCAGGGCAGCGGATACATCGGGGATTCACAAGTACAGTATATGACCGGCAATTCCAGAGCGTGAATCATGCATTCCAAAAGTGCGGACTTCTGAGGCACCCCACTGATGCGTCGCCGGGCTGTCGGCAGAAGTCCGGACTTAACAAAGACAGTGACAGATCACAGTATTACATTAGGAGAATTTATTATAAACAGTTTTCCCAGCAGATGTCCAGATGTCCGGGACAGAGAGACATTCTGCTGCCAGAGAATGGGGCTTGGCCAGGTATGCTAAGCGGCTCAGGTGTGATGTTAGTGCATGACCCTTGGCATACCATGAAGCCCCTTGCCTGGCTGCAGGAACTGTTGGCAACTCTGCCATAGGGTGGAGATTTGGTTCCCACGCTGCGATTGGCTGCACATAGAACAGATATGTACAGGGGGGGGGGAATGAAACAGATAATGAACTAAATGAAATAGAGGAGTATACAAGGGGTTATGGAGGTAGAATGGAGGCAAGTGCGAGTTTGAAAAGCAGCGAGACGCCCATACACTGGCGACACACTTTATTCGAGCTCGGCTAGTCCCATGAATTCGGGTATACCCGGGTGTATTGAGGTTTGTGACTGTTTTCTGCCCGAGTATATTGGGTTATTTTCCAGGCAGGGATTGAAGCATTTTATTCCCGCTGGCTGCAATACTGCACAGTATATATATATATATATATACTGCATTACAATTCATGGATTTATGCCATCTGGTAGACACGCGAAGCATTGCAGCCTATTAAATCCTAATCATTATCATTTAACAGATCAGCCGCCCGTCAGCCAGGCATGAACCCAGGCTGGGAAGGCAAACGCAACGGGGCTTGTCAGAGGTGAGGAGCGGCGCATTCCAGGTATCTGCCAGGTACATACTGGGTATTTGCTCGAATAAAGTGTGTCGGTGCAGTAGTAAATACAGATAATACTAGAAAACTTCTAAAGACTAAACCAAGTGGGCGCAGAAAGGAAGGAGCAGATACGATAATAGTACAGGCTGAAAAAAAACTGAAATGCATGCTTGCTAATGCAAGAAGCCTGACAGATAAAATGGGGGAGCTTGAATTAATAGCTGCAAGGGAGCAGTATGATATCATAGGCATTACTGAAACATGGTGCGATGAAACTCATGTCTGGACAGTTAATTTAGAATGTTATTCCCTTTTTCGGAAGGATTGAACAAATAGAAGGGGAGGTAGAGTATGTTTATATGTTAAACCGGATCTAAAACCTATTATTAAGGATGATGATGTAGAGACTTTGTGGATAGAAATTAGCAATGGAGGTAAAACAATAAAGAAAATGTTTGTAGTGATATGCTATAAACCACCAAATATCTGTGAGATTGAGGAAGCTAAAATACTTTTGCAATTGGAGAATGCATCAAAACTGGGTCATATTTGCATAATGGGGGATTTTAATTATCCAAACATAGACGGGGGAATTGAGATTAGCATTACAACAAAAGGAAACAGGTTTTTGTGGGTGCTTAACGACAATTATATGACCCAAATTATTAGGAACCAACCAGGAGAGGGGCAGTTCTGGATTTAGTAATATCAAACAATGTAGAAGTAATAACAAATATTCAAGTCCTGGAACATTTGGGTAACAGTGATCATAACATGGTCTCATTTGAAATAAATGATCAAAAAACAGATTACTTGGGTTAAACAAAGACCTTAAACTTTAGAAAGGCAGATTTTAATAAACTGAGGTCTAATCTACAAGTATTAGACTGGGATGATGTTTTTGCATGGAAAAATGTAGAAGATAAATGGGCAGTCTTTAAAACATTGTTAGAAAAGCACACTCATCAGTGTATACCCTTTGGTAATAAGATAAAAGAAATAAGTCAAAACCAATGTGGCTAAATCAAGAAGTAGGGGAGGAAATTGACAAGAAGAGGAAGGAGTTTAGATTCTTTAAGTCAGAAGGGACGGAGACATTGTATCAGAATAATAAGGAATGTGACAAAAATAGCAAAAGGGCAATCAAATTAGCAAAAATGGATAATGAAAAAAGGATTGAAATAGAAAGTAAGGTCAACCCTAAAAAGTTATTTATGTACCTTAATAACAAAAAAATGAGAAAAGAAAATACAGTATAGGACCCTTTCAGTGTGAGATGGGTAGGCAGATTATTGGAGACAAGGAAAAAGCAGAGGTATTAAACAAGTTATTTGCCTCTGTGTTTACCAGGAAAGAATCAAGTTCAATAGTAGTGCTGCAGGAGAAAGCTACAACCGACATATTAATGAACAATTGGTTAACTGAGGAAGAAGTTCATAAGCGGCTTGAAAAATTAAAGTAAATAAGGCACCTGGCCCCGATGGCATACATCCAAGAGTTCTCAAGGAGTTAAGCTCAGTAATAGCCAAACCATTATATTTAATATTCAAAGACTCCATTTCCAAAGGCTCAGCACCACCAGATTGGCGTAAATCAGATGTGGTGCCTATATTTAAAAGGGAGCTAGATCACAACCGGGGAATTACAGACCTATAAGCCTGACTTCAATAGTGGGGAAACTACTTGAAGGTTTAATACGGGATAATATTCAGGAATACCTAATGGAAAACAAATTTATTAGTAATAGTCAGCATGGATTTATGAAGGATAGATCATGCCAAACTAACCTTATTTGCTTCTTTGAGGAGGTAAGTAGGAATTTAGACCAGGGTAATGCAGTTGATGTGATCTATTTAGATTTTGCAAAGGCCTTTGATACAGTTTCACACAAGAGGTTGGTGTACAAAATAAAGAAAATTGGACTTAGTAATAATATATGCACCTGGATTGAAAACTGGTTAAAGGACAGACAACAGAGGGTTGTCATAAATGGAACTTTTTCAGGTTGGGCTAAAGTCGTGAGTTGAGTACCTCAGGGAACCCATGATTTTTAACTTGTTTATTAATGACCTTGAGGTTGGCATCGAGAGCAAAGTCTCCATCTTTGCTGATGATACTAAATTGTGTAAGGTAGTAGAATCAGAGCGGGATGTAATTTCTCTTCAGAAGGACTTGGAGAGACTGGAAACATGGGCAGGTAAATGGCAGATGAGTTTTAATACAGATAAATGTAAGGTTATGCATTTGGGATGCAAGAATAAAAAGGTGACTTATAGATAGCAGGCTTCGCTATAGTGCCCAAAGTCATGCAGTAGCTGCAAAGGCAAACAAGATCTTATCTTGCATTAAACGGGCAATGGATGGAAGGGAAGTAAACATAATTATAACCCTTTACAAAGCATTAGTAAGACCACACCTTGAATATGGAGTACAATTTTGGGCACCAATCCTAAGAAAAGACATTATGGGACTAGAGAGAGTGCCGAGAAGAGCCACCAAATTAATAAAATGGATGGACAATCTAACTTATGAGGAGAGACTAGCTAAATTAGATTTATTTACATTAGAAAAGAGGCGTCTAAGAGGGGATATGATAACTATATACAAATATATTCGGGGGCAATACAAGGAGCTTTCAAAATAACTATTTTCAACCTAATCTACTATGTAACTTTGTAAGATAGGCCGTGAATAGTTTTAAAAGTCCGTGCAGTCAGTGGGGATGGTAGATAAGATACCATGCGGTACAAAGACTATTCCATATTAACTAAGGATTGTACCCCGCTTCAAGAGTTCATTAGAACTAAGGATTTGTGAACGAATCCTGCAAGGGCAGAATTAAAAGATTACTTTCAGTGGAGAAACAGGGGTCACATGCAGCACCCCTATCCAAGGACTGTCTCACGACTCTTTGCGCACCAACCCCTCTCCTGGGAATTGGTGCCTGGAGACTTTATTTTTGTGAAGTTCGTTCCGTGGACATTTTATTTCGTTTTTCCCCGTTCCAGTAAGTGTTTTTTCGTGTTATTTTGTAAATCTCTTAAGAGTCAGCACATATCTCTCCCAGACACATAGAGCAGATCCAGACACTTTTTTCAAGGTACAATGGCACATTAATGAATATTGAATGTTTAAAGTTTTTTCACCACTGTAAAAACTAATGGAAGTATCACAGAATCTGAGTGAGAGCAACTATTTCAGTTATATTGGCGGTACAAAGTGGAAGGCTGCATTTGTCTGCCTGGCTGAGTCTGAGTCTGACATCAAGCAGAGACACGAGTGAATATTCAACTTGAACGAATACAGCTGTCTTGTGTGAGGGGGTAATCCAGGAAGTGGAAGTGGAACAGCGTCTCCAGTGTTACCTGGATCAGCATCACATGTTCATCTCCAGCATGATTTCATTGGTGTGCTGATGGAGGGATGCGGAGACCCCTGTGGTCATTGCGGTTACATCCTTTGGTGAGACCATTCCTTAATCCCTTGCCTATGTTATTTGCTTTCCCCCCATATCCATCTATAGAGGTCAATATCAGCCTGATTTTTCCACGTTTGTCTGCAATCTATTATCTGACGGGTCAATTACTTCTCCCCATTTGTTGCTCCAGTAATTTGCTACCTATCGAGTGACAATTCCCCCCACATTTCACTGCCTCCTACATTTGCGCTATTGGACATTTTTTGGTCACATGTCCCTTCTTTTTTATTTTCAAGAGTATTCTTTTTTTTATTGTCATATATTGTGTTTATTGTGTCTACTGGCATCATTGTGTTTGTTTTAATCTGTTCAGTCACCTAGCCTTCCTTGCTTAATTACTACATGTTCCTGATTTTTATTGCTATACAGGATTGTGCCTTTTTTCTTTCATCCATTTAATCAGGATAGGCATATCCTCATTAGGGTTGCATCCTGCTAGCTCATTTCACCTGGGTCAGTACATTTATTAGTCACCCATTTACTCACTTATAATATTTCATTTGTGTTAGTCCTAGCGCTGATTTCTTTCTGTTATATATATACATACAGTTAGGTCCGGAACTAATTGGACACCGACACAATTTTCATAATTTTGGCTCTGTACGCCACCACAATGGATTTGAAATTGAACAGCCGAGATGCAATAGAAGTACAGACTTTCAGCTCTAATTCAAGGGGTTGAACAAAAATATTGTATAAAACGTTTAGGAATTGCAACCATTTTCATACACATTCCCCTTATTTCAGTGGTTCAAATGTAATTGGAAAAATTAACACAATCATAAATAAAATGTTAATTTTTAATACTTTGTCGAGAATCCTTTGCAAGCAATGACTGCTTGACGTCTGGAATGCATGGACATCACCAAATGCTGGGTTTCCTCCTTTGTGATGCTTTGCAAGGCCTTTACTAGAGCTGTCTTCAGTTGTTGTTTGTTTGTGGGTCTTTCTACCTTAAGTTTTGTCTTCAGCAAGGGAAATGCATGCTCGATCGGGTTGAGATCAGGTGATTGACTCTGCCATTGCAGAATATTCCCCTTCTTTGCCTTAAAATACTCCTGGGTTGCTTTCGCAGTATGTTTTGGGTCATTGTCCATCTGTAAAGGGAAGCGCTGTCCAATCAAACTTCGCTGAATCTGAGCCGACAATATATCCCTATACACTTCAGAATTCATCCGGCTGCTTCTGTCTTCGGTCACATTATCAATAAACACTAGTGACCCAGTGCCATTGTAAGCCATGCATGCCCATGCCATCACACTGCCTCCACCGTGTTTTACAGATGATGGGCCGTTCCAAGCCTTCTCCATACTTTTTTCTTCCCATCATTCTGGTACAGGTTGTTCTTAGTTTCATCTGTCCAAGGAATGCTGTTCCAGAACTGGGCTGGCTTTTTTTAGATATTGTTTGGCAAAGTCTAATCTGACCTTTCTATTTTTGAGGCATATGAATGCTTTGCACCTTGTGGTGAACCCTCTGTATTTGCTCTCGTGAAGTCTTCTCTTTATGGTAGACTTGGATAATGATATGCCTACCTCCTGGAGAGTGTTCTTCACTTGGCTGGATGTTGCTAAGGGGTTTTTATTTACCATGGAAAGGATCCTATGATCATCCACCACTGTTGTCTTCCGAGGACGTCCAGGCCTTTGTGTGGCAGAGCTCATCATTGCGTTCTTTTTTTTCTCAGAATGTACCAAACTGTTGATTTGGCTACTCCTAATGTTCCTGCTATTTTTCTGATGGATTTTCTTTTTTTTTGCAGCCTAAGGATGCCCAGTGTGACAAAGTCACTGACTCAGTAGGCTGGAACAGTGAATGGAGAGATGCTGCAGGTTTTATTTTCTAGAAAGTAGTTTTTTAAAGGGATAGTGCACCCGTACTTTATTTTAGTTGTTGCTAATAAACCACTACAGTTTAAATTTTCCCATCATGTCTAGCGTCTTACTGACCCCGCCGCGAGGCCGTCCTGCCCCAAGTGGTGTCAGAAATGGGATGCTACGCCTCTGGGGGTCAGTAGATGAAGATGTGTTGAGACACTGAACTCAAGGAGAGAAAAAAAACGTTATTTTGCTGAAACATTGAATTTACAGCTAGCAAGTGCTGAGTGTTAAGTTTGCCCCGTCAGGTATGAAAGGATTGCTGTGTAAAGCTAATGCCTTTTGCTGAAGTGAGTGAATTTGCAGCTAGCAAGTGCTGTGTGTAAAATTTGCCCTGTCTGGTATAAAAGAAAGTGAAAATGGATTTTGGCAAAGATATTGCCCTAAGAAGAACCCAGAAGGTGCAAAGATTGTAAAGCACATACAACTTACGTGTGTTGTGCAAAGTCTGCCTCGTCGGATGTGAAAAAAAAACCAACAAAAAAACGGGGTTTTAAAATGGCCGCCGTCAAGTGTCCGTTTTGTAATGTACATAACCATACAAAACAGTGTCCCTTCAGGCCATATGATGATTATGATGACGACGCATATGTGGCCCCGAGAAGGGAGATGTACTCGCAGATGAAAGCTGCAAAAGTGACCGAACCAGGACAACAGGCGTCAGCAAGACACCGAGATGTGCTGCAGACCGGAGTGATGGGCAGAATTGCCACAGGAACAGTGGCGAAGGAAATGGAGGAGCAAAGGGAAGCTGAATCCTTGATCCAGGAAAAAGAGGCCTTAATTTCTGCACTCCAAACTGCCCACCATGATTATGATGTCTTGCAGGAGCAATTGAGTAGGGAGCGAGAAGCGACCGCCGAGGTACAAAGGTGTATACTCCCAGCTTACAAGAGTATGAGGCTTTAAAGAAAACAGAGCGTCTCTTACAGAGTGAGTTGGAGGAGCTGACGACAAGTTTGGATAAGGCCAACACCGCAATTGATACCATGGAATCAGAGAGAACAAATCCTGACTGGAGACTATGCTATAAGATGTCCCAGAGAGATGTGCAAAACTTCATCAAAGACCTAGAAGTTTCTCACCAAGAAGTTTGCGCACTCAAAACAGAGCTGGAACACTCACGCCAGGAGAGCCACTGTCTAAATACAGAGCTGGGTACTTTGAAGGAAGCCAATGAGACGGTCCTAAGGGATATAGAGACTGTGAAAATGGAGAAGATAAACCAGAAGGAAGAGGTTTTTAACCTGACTGGTCAGGTCAGTGAAACGACTGAGAAGCTTCACCAAGCGCAGAAAGTCAAGACGCAATTGGCGCACGAAAAAGTAGAAGTACAGGCTGCACTGAAGAATGCAGAGAAAATGCTGGAAAAAGAATGCCTCGCCCTGGAGCAGCTGAAGGTCACGTTGAGCGCCACAAGAGCATCGCTGGAGGCGCAGCTTAGAAGCCATGTGACTCTGTGTGAGAAGGTCCAAAGACTGAAGCAAGAGCTGGAGCAGCAGAGAGGCAGCGCCATCCCAATGAGTCAGTATACCAAGGAGAAAGAGTCCTGGAAAACAGAAGCAGCAGCGATCCTAGCAACAAGAACTGCAGAGCTCCAAAATATGAAGGAGGCACTGATGCAAACCCAGAGTAAGCACTGGGAAGAGGTTAAGGCCCTGAGAGGGGACTGGCAGCATCAGATTGAAGAGTTGCAGATGGCTGAGCATGAGATGCAGCTCGCCAAGAGGGAGGAGGTGTCCGTCCATCAGGTGGCCTGCCTGTCATTGCACCATGAAAACGAGATGGGTGATATCCACAAGCGGCTGGACTATACAACCAATGAGGGGGCCCGGCTACAGCTGGAGCTGGACAAGGTCCAGGAGGAGCACCAGCAGCTGCAGGTCCAGAATAAAGAAACAGAGACAGATTTAAGCCTTGCTCTGAGTCTACTAGGAGACATAGAATCGCGACTCAATTCTAAAGAAGATGAACTAGCAGCCGCACTGAGTGAAAGAAGAAAGGCAGAAGGACTGCTTCATTACCTGCGGAAGGACCTAGAGTCTGAGTGTACTGGCCGCAAGATGGCAGAGAAACAAAAGTGTGACCTAGGCAAGGAGCTCGAGGCTCTGAAGACTGGGCGGGACACTACGTTGGACTCTACTGCTGCCCAGCAGGAAGTTTCTCAGATGAAGCTGGAAGTAAAGCTTAAAACCCCAAGACAGACGTTTGGGTCACTGAAGCAATCCAAGAAAAAGGTGGCGGTAGAGATAAAGCAAGGGAGACGCACCAGGAAGCATGACCGTGATACCGTTGCAGTACTATAGTCTACTGTCCACAAGGCACGGAAAGCGAAGGCCAAGTGGCGATGCAGTAGCACAGTAAGAATCCAATCATACTACAGTGCCCAGGGGACCCAAAGTGGATTCCTTGCCTTGAGGGCAGCCACTGTGAAGAGACAGTCGTGAATGAGATGGAAGTGTGCCCGTGATCGTAAGAGGCGGAAGACCGCACAGATTGTCCAGCGACTCTCTCAAAAGAGTAAGTTAAAGAGTCAAGACAGAAAGGCCCAAGCCTATGAGTCTGCTGACAGTAAAAGAGAGGTACCATGGGGTGCACTTCGGGTTAATAAGAATCCCGACCAAGTTGAAGTACTAAAGATAAATATTGTGGAACCCAACACTGAAGGTACGCTGATGGAGAAAGGTCCAAAAGCCATCACCGCTAAAACAGAGTTGCTGTCTTCACAAGAGAAGTCCAAACAGTCACTGACGAGTGTATGCAATGAGCTGACCAAGGTCAAGGCTCTTCTGCAGGGTTAAGGAGACTCTGAGCACAAGAGAACGATGCATATTCAGGATTTGCAGGTCAAGGTCACAACGTGGCGTAGAGTCCTGGCAGAGAGAGCTAATAGACAGCAGGATGCTCAGGAACCTTTGCAAGAAGAGACACAACAAAAGTGGAGCATCAACATTAAACTGGCACAACACAAGGAGATAGTGAGGTACCAGTCTTCAGGCCCAGATGGCCTAAAAGAAAATGCCTAAATTGGAAGGCAAGAAAAAATAAAGGGGGAGTGAAGGGCCGACATCGGACATTTTCGACAAAGATGCTGGTGCACGGAAATGGTGCACGGGCCGCTCCACAGGACAATGTTTCACTGGGGGGAGGGATATGTGACAGAGTCACTGTGGGCTATGCACTAAGCTCAATGGCTTTGCGATCTGATTTGGCCAAAAAACAGGTTCGTTAAAAAGTGAAGCCAGAGACGCGATGCACTAAGGCCTTGAGGCCATTTTTTTACGTACCTGCTTCAAATAGCTCAGAACACCCACAGCGTACGTGTTGCTTTTTTTCCCCCTGCTAGCGTTCTTAACCTTTACGTACGCTTGCTGATAGAAAAAAAAGCCGCATGTAACATTTGCATGGAGATTTGCCATCTCCATGCAAGGCTGTTACAGGCGATTATACAGTACTTAAATATATTTGATTAATATTGTATATGAGCAGGGGGACTCCGGAGCTGAACCGCATTATTGTCAGCTCTGGGGGTCCCCTACTTCATGAGGTACAGGCCCCGTTTACTGCTGCCGGTATCCACTGTAATTTTAAAGCTTCCGCGTCACGTGACCGGGAAATGTACATTCAGCAGGGGATACCGGCACCCCATAAAGAGGCCTGTACTCCTGAAGAAGGGGGTCCCCGGACCTGAAACCAATGCTGTTCAGCTCCGAGGACCCCATGCTCATTGACAGTATTATTAAAGCAAACGTAATCATTAATTTTTTTATGTGTTCATTTACACGCTAAGGCAATGATGGTCCCCTGAGGTTCATGTATGTCCCCTTATTTTTCTGGGGAATATGTGGGAGAGACCATGGAAGGAGTGAATCCATGTAATATAATATTGTTGTCAATTACAGTGTGTGTCATTATTTTTGGGTTGGGACATGGCAGTGTAGTGGTTAAATTCTGAAATGCTGACGTCATCAATTTAGGCAATCACCTGAAAACAATAGTAATCACACTTGTGGCCAACTATTTGGGAGGGATATGAAGCGTCCATTTTGTTCATTTAGTGTGGGTGTTGTTGTGAGGAGAGAGAGAGTCGAGTTGGTGGTAGTAGTTGGAGAGAGTTGGAGAGAGTTGGTGATTTGTTGGCGAATATTGAGTGAGTTGTCTTGTGTTATTATATTTTGTTTATCTACTTTTTTGTATTGTTAGTGTGATTGAACTTTGTTAGTGTGTCATTTTTCTTTATATTTGTTTCTTGTGAGTGAGTCAAATAGAGAGGATGAGTGGACGTGGGAGTGGATGTGTAAGGGACATGGGAGTGGTGCGGTGGCTGGTGGAGTGGTGGAGCATGGGAGTAGAGGAGGTGCGGTGGCTGGTGGGAGTGGGGGAGTGGTGGAGCGTGGGAGTGGAGGAGGTGCGGTGGCTGGTGGGATTGGGGGAGGGGTGGAGCTTGGGAGTGGAGGAGGTGCGGTGGCTTGTGGGAATGGGGGAGTGGTGGAGCGTGGGAGTGGCTGAGGTGCGGTGGCTGGCGGGAATGGGGGAGTGGTGGAGCGTGGGAGTGGAGGAGGTTCGGTGGCTGGTGGGAGTGGGGGAGTGGTGGAGCATGGGAGTGGAGTGAGACGTCGTGCCAGGTCAGGTACGTCCAATGATGATACTCCAGGTGGTGGAGTGCAGGTGGATGAGGGTAGCGGGACTACTGGACTGGGACAGAGGGACACTGTTCACCATACAAACAGTGATGATGATGGAAGGAATGAGGGGCCATCAACAAGCCAGGCGCGGACGGAGGGCCTATGAAACCCCCGCTTTACCCATCGCGAAAATGACATCCTAGTTGAAAGTGTCATGGATTCCTATGAACAACTATATGGATCATTAGCATGTAAGTTTTGTATTTGAATTATTCGATAACAATCATAATGAATACTAAACAATCAATGATACTTTAAATGCTGATATATATGAATGACTCAAAGTGAGGGTCATTCATTGTCAATGTGCCTACAAAATGTAATCACATACAATTAACAGAAGGGTGAGGGATGGTGAGGGAAGGGTGAAAATTTTCATTATTAAAAATTCAGGGATATGATAAACACATCCCTAACAGGGAAAGAAGTGGTCTCCGTTTAGACGCAGGGGAACGCGACGTTTTGTGCTCACTTACCCCTTTTATATGCCCATTATCATAGTCAGCACAAAGTGGGACTATGTTACTTACCGACTCCCTCACAGTAATTTCATCACATTGTTAAAATAAATGGTATTAAGATGCCATTACTGTTTATTCAAGACATGCCTAACGTTACATACAATTGTTAAACATGTATGCTGTAATGGAGGTGTGCAGCTGATTGTTCACATGTAATTTGTCAGGAATGCGCGCATGACCTACACTAATAGGTGTCTAATTAGAGGGACATGTTATAATTGTTACAATATTAACATACAGTATGATTTAAATACTGAAATTTATATGAACACATTGTTACATATACACATGTAAAACCAAGACCAGTCGGAAGTCAAAATTGTGGGGCCAGATATGCCGAGCTGACTCATCAGCTGGTGTCTTTCCAAGGACATCAGAGACGTGTAAAAAAAGATTTGGGGACATAAAACATAGGCTCAAGAATAAGATGGCACAGGCCGGACGCATCACAAGTGGAACAGGAGGTGGACCTCCAGCATCACTCAAGTTACAGTCTTACGAGGAAAATATGTTATCAATTATGACTCCCCGTCTTATATTTGGGATTGGAGGGAACAGAGATATTGGGCCATCTCTATCACATTCGACACCAGGTCGTATGCTATTACATCAATATTTACTTGAGAAATGCAAGCATTTATACATAAAACTACAATAATCTGTTTAGATGATGTGAAACTGAAATATCAACATTACACATGTCCTTATTCATTTATGTCAAATATACTTTTTATGTAAAGCTGCAGTTAAATAATTATCCTGCATGTGTGTTTTTGGATAGCAATCACTAGTGTACTGACCATAAATACTTGTAGCATGTTCAGTTTTAAACAAAACTACTTTTAAATAACAATTGTATTGTATTTCAACAAGCATGCTTGTTCCTCTTATTCCTGTATGAACCATTCACATTAAGCATATTTAAAGATGTCGTCAAACTCCGCACATCAATACAAGGACAACTATAATTTCACAACCTATGCAATTGTTTCTTTAATTAGAGATTGCACACAAACTATTGCCGTTACAAAATTTACATACCAAAAACATAAACAGGACATTGAACTGCAGCTTTAACTGTTGCACATCTCCAAATTTTAACCAAAACATATGTGCATTAACATAGTATGTTCAGCCAAATAAAGAGGAGCACAAAATTACTTAGTCATTATGTGAATTTAAAATGTTCTTATTTATTATATAGTGATTGCTGAGGACATGGATTCTGATCACCACAACAACCTGTCCAAATTGAGGATGAGATGACAGTAGATCCCACACATATGAGTGTCCCAGATGCGTATGATTCCGGACCTGATTTGCTTGGATTACAGGATACCCAACCAAATCCTGAAAGTGATGACAATGGGGAGGTCCAACCGGGCCAGGGAGACCAGATTTGTGCTGAAGCATTATCAAATTTAATCCAGCCTAGAGGCCAGGTTTATCAAAAACCAGGAAGATCGGGCACACATACACTCTCAAACAAATGAGAAAATATATGAAGAAATGAAACATATGAGCAACATAATGACAAGACAACAGGAGACACTGGACAAAATGGCAAATAGCCTCTCTGTCATAGCCACATGTATGGGTCAACTTGTGGCACATGTCCAGGCACAGCCCCCGCCACAGGCACAATTACAGCCACAAAGCGAGCCACACGCATAATCGGATATACACATACTATCCGATCTGGAGCTATTATCATATATTGATCTAATATCAGAGCCAGAGAGGCAAATAGCTCCAGAGAGGCGAATAGAGGCAGACAGGCAAATACAGGCAGAGATCCAAAGTGAGCCAGAGATCCAAAGTGAGCCAGAGATGCAAAGTGAGCCAGAGATCCAAAGTGAGCCAGAGATCCAAAGTGAGCCAGAGATCCAAAGTGAGCCAGAGAGGCAAAGTGAGCCAGAGAGGCAAAGTGAGCCAGAGAGGCAAAGCGAGATAGACACTCAGCCAATGCTACATCAGGATCCTAATGCGCCGGATCCTACATCCCAGGCTCTTCCCCTGGCCCAAATACAAGCACTGGCACTGGCACTGGCACAACCATTGGCAGTGGCTCAAACACTGTCCCAACCCCTGGCACTGGCTCAACCACTGGCACAAGCCCCGGCACTGGCTCAACCACTGGCACAAGCCCCGGCACTGGCTCAACCACTGGCACAAGCCCCGGCACTGGATCAACCACTGGCACAAGCCCCGGCACTGGATCAACCACTGGCACAAGCCCCGGCACTGGGCCAGCATCAAACGGCAATAAGAAGGCAACAATTAAGTAACCGTGGACGTGATCCCACACCAACGCCTCCCACACGTTCATCACAACGACTATCCCCCCCAAAAAATAAAGGTCTTATTATTCTTCCCGTAAGTCTTCATATTCAATTATTAGCATTCATTAAGGTTCACCAAACATACTTAACAATGTGCAATAATCAAGTGTGTATGTAACACAAGTAAGGTGCATGCATGTGAACGAAACAGCATATGATTTTGCATATGTGAATAATGTATGTGATATATATCTATATTTTATACCGTCTTAATTGTGAAAAATTAACATTATAAATATTTGTTCATTTGAACATGTTATTTCACAAAACTATTCTATCTAAAGTGTGTTTCAGAGATTTGCTACTGAATCATGTGTAATATGCAAGCAAAAATTTCATAAGATACAGAACACCTGTATGTGGGAGAAGAATACATGGACACTTCTTCCTTTGTATAATGACCTTGTACAGTGTTGTGCACATAATGCAAGTTTGGATACTTTGTAAGAACCTTGAATTAAGGAATAGTTTTGGTTACTGTACTCCATTCCATTCAAATACATGCCATTTGAGATGTGTTCTATGGAAAAGCCTCCGCTTTCTTACGCAATGCTAATATATAGTGCCATTGAAAATGAAAGGAACAAAAAAGCTACGGTCTCACAGATCTATCAATATCTTACGGATAACTACCATTATTATCAAAATCATCCTCAACCTAAGGTCTGGAAAAATTCGATCCGCCGCACTTTATCAACCAATGCTTCTTTTATTCGAAACCCACCATCTGGCGGAAACAGGGGTGGCTGTTGGTCAGTTCATGAATCCGGTATGCGTATGTCTGCAAATGGAAATATAAAAAGACAGACAATTGTCGGACACGACTACCATGATATAGGTGCCCGCAGCAGTGCCTTAAATGTTCAGCAGAATGTCTTTTTTCAACCTGAGTTGGACTACCAATACCAGAACCATAACGGAGCAACATATTACGATAACATGCAGAATACTGAGTTTGCTCAAACAGACGAAATGACACAAAGTTACTATGTGTATCCGCCTCCGTACATTGTCCAAGATGCAAACAGTTATGGAGTAAGCTACAACCCTACACAGCTGAACACACAGAACAACGAATTGATCAACTACAGCGGCTACATCGCAAACAAAACTTCTATGGCTGCCCCGAATATGAATGCAATATAATGCAGGTAACTATATTGTAAAGACTTTATAAACTGTGTGAATCTTTTCTTCCCGAATGACACGCATATGCGTTGTATTCATGGCGCATGCGCGTACCATACGGGAAAAAAAAGTTTTTGTTTGTGTAAATTAACGTGTCTCTTTTACCTTCTCGGCTGCTTCTGATCATATTACAGAGATCGCGCTGTGAAGATCACAATATGCCGGAACACAGTTCTGTAAGAAGGTAAAATCTATTTACTGATATTCGTGGCAATATTTTGAACCGTGCTGTGTAATGGCGGTTGAAATCAGAGATATTCGTGCGCAGCCCTTAAATGTCAGTCGACTACGTGTACGCCTGTTTGTGAAACTACAATAATTGTAAACATAACAAAATAATTAGATATGCAGAAAGGCAGTACATATCATCTTAATTAGTGTAGTTTGCATATGGCTACATAATAATGTTATGTGCCTGATGAATATTGCTTACTCTGTGATAGAAATGGCAGGCAAAGCAGCAGTTTACATGTCATTATGTCACATGATGCAGACTAATTACTGTTGTTTATCATTGTGTATGTAACATGTTTGTGGTACCAGCAAGCATGTGAACAAATGAAACCTTAGGTAATACAGCCAGTCCTCGGTTATCCGACACAATGCGTAGCTCCAAATGACGTTGTAAACCTAAACGTCTTAAAGCGAAACACGCTTTCTTATAGCAACACTGTTAAAAGTAAAGGTTGCATTTTTTTTTTTAAATAATTTTTTATATACTCCTAATATTGTACGTGGAGAATAAAATATGGAACACACACATTATATCCTGTGTATGTATATATAAAAATATAGTGTATGTGTGTAAAGAAATTGTATATTTACATATATATTCTTGTTATGCAGTAAGCATTTTGTGGTTATATGTAGCATTAATGTTGTTAACGAAATGATTGACGTTTAGTACATAGGTACATTATACAAACCGTGTGTTTAGATGCATCATTAAGTAACTATGTTACCGATATATTGATAAAATGAATATTATATATCTACTTCTTTCACAGATGTTCACAGCTCCGTTCAAGACAGAAGATTATGTGAATGCATGTATCCAAAGAGCGAGCAACTGAGAGCTTTTCCATTATGGTCACATGCCATACCTCAAACTGAACATGCAGTACCTCAAACTGAACATACAGTACACAATATTCTGCATGTAACTATGCACACATTATATAGTTGGTTTGAAAGATGATTAATACAAGAATAAAGGTGTTAAAAATAAACATACCGTAGCCAGCCGAAGTTCTGATCATTCAATCGAAAATGTGCAGTTCTTTGGAGAGAGCAGCATCCTAAGATTATACACACAATGCAATGTTACACACACAACGAGATGATTACAGATTATATTATATGTATTGGTAAAACTTACATGTGAAAAAATTAGCTATTAAGGTCCTGCGAGGCTGGCTGTATGGTCCCTAACCCCTGCAGGAGGCACGAGAGGATCCTCCTCTAAATCATCACGAATGTTGCCTTGAAGATTGTGACATAATGCTATGTTGTGCAGAATGCAACAACAAATCACCAACCTTCGCTGGCGAATACTGGAGCGCACCACCAGATCTATCAAGACACCTAAAACGACTTTTCAACACTCCAAATGTCCTCTTGATCACCGAGCGTGTGGATATGTGTGCGGCATTATATCGTTCCTCTGCAGGGGTTTGAGTATTACCCAGTGGGGTCAGAAGCCAAAGGCGGCTACCATATCTGGAGTCGCCTATAAGAGAGTCAAATGACATAAAGGTTAAAATATGTAACTACATTCCAAACATTGTGTATTGCCATTTCATAATACATGACAGGGAATAATATAGAACGCATGCCCTAACAATGAAATCCTCCTTATCTACCATTACGATGCATGACATGGATTACATATAGAAGTTCACAAAAGTGAAGGATTTGAGGTTAATTATAATCTTAGCAACACACAATGAAACATTAATCTGTACATTAAATGTAGTTGTAAGTGCAGTTTATGTAACATTGACTGACCCAATAGCCAACCATCCTCGAATTCCCCCGCTTCAAATTTTCGAAACACTAATGAGTTTTTTAAAATATGTGAATCGTGGCAGGCACCTGGGAAGTGGGCTACCACACTCAGAATTTTCATGTATGCGTCACATACGACCTGCACATTGAGCGAGTGGTAATGTTTCCTGTTCCGAAAATCCCTCTCCTCTTCACGTAGCGGGGTCAGCCAACATGTGTGCAATCTATAGCACCCATCACATTGGGTAGCCCAGCTACATTATAAAATGCAGTCTTCAGTGCCTGCCACTCTGTTTGCTCACTAGGAAAATATATATAATCACTAGTACGTCGAGTCAGTGCACATAGAAACTGGCTAAAGGTCCGCGAGAATGCAGACTGCGAGACCCCACCTACTATGCCCACAGTTGTCTGAAATGAGCCCGAAGCAAGAAAATGTAAGGAGCTCAGCATTTTAACAAGGCCAGGCACTGCATGACTCCTGTCTGTTGTTGGCTCTAAATCTTCTCTTAAAACTTCATTCAGTTCCAAGATAGCCACTGAGCTCAATCTGTAACGCCTGATAATTTCTTCCTCAGTCAAGCCCTCTAGGGAGGTTCTTTGTCTAAAATTGCGGTGGGCTATATGTCTCACAAGACGGATCTCCCGTCTCACAAGACAGATCTCCCTCGCTCTCCTCTCTCTTCTCTCTCTCATCTCCAACATAATCTCCCTCCTCCTCACACCAAAAATCAGAAAAGCGCAATCTGGTGGCGGATCCATGTCGTCGTGGTAGGTAAGTGCCTTATTCTATGCTTTAAATAGGCAGACTAATTAGTCACATGATTATAAATCATGACACATGTGTTGGTTAGTATTGTGAACATATTAATTGTAATAATTCTACAATTCATTGTAATGTCATTTCGATGTGTTACACACATAATGAAATGTGATGTCATCATCAATTACGCACCATTCGAAAATAAACAATGTAAGCGATGCTGCGACACAATATTAGTAATTGACATAAAATAATAACACTATTATTACATTTCTCAGAAACATGTTGAGTCATGAACGTAGTACATCTCTATAAATAATGTTTTGTTAGTGTAAAGTTGTGTCAGAAGGGTGGATTATTGGCAATATGTTTGTTTGGTGATGACGGGAGTATTGCCCTTTAAATTAACCCCCTGCTTACGTTTGATGGAACACTATAAAGTGTACAAGATACATGTAATTAAATTGATATAAAAATACAAGGAAACATGTGTTGAACTTTAATTTAAATTGTTGACTATCATGTCCGGGGGATACAGATATATTCACGCCAACATCCGTGGACCCCCAGACAGCTTGGAGGACCACCCATGTACCCCTCTGAGTAAATGTTGTTTCTTTCTCCATCTGAATGTATGTTAAAAGGTGAAATGCTGAATTATACATATGTGGATAATATTATTTTATTACACTACAATACTGTACTGTATGTGTTATGTGTTTGTATTAATTTGTATGGTTACTTGTCATTGGGTCTGGCACACGATTGGTCACGCATGCAAACGGGGAACCACGAACACCCATGGACCCCCCAATACACCTGGGACCCCCGCTGGGTCAGCTGGGGGGACACACGCGACCCCCGGGATCCCTCGGGGACCCCCGCGGGGTCAGCTGGGAACACCCGCCGGGCTGCTGTATGGGTTTTGCGCATGCAAAAAAAAAAAGAATTTTTTCTAGTATTAACAATTGAATGATCACGTGATATAGTCACAAGAACATTCACAGAAGTACATTTAGGGTGCACATCACAATAAACATTTTTAATTTTCTTACATAGCTATAGTGAAAAACCAAGGTGAATAAGTGAAAAATAAAAATAATAATAAAATATTATTAAAACACGTTGAGCTGATGTTATTGTATCCCAAACAACAACGCTATTGAAAGGTGATTGCACAGAGATCTCTAGGTGCCGAACTATATTGCGTTGATCGCAATAAATAAATAGTCCCCCTCCCTGATTGGGTTAACGCGGGGAAGAGGGCCACGGGGAAGAGCCCCTTCCCCTGATCTCTTCCCCCTCCTGATCTCCTCCCCCTCCTGATCTCCTCCCCCCTTGCCCCTGATC
>NC_134483.1:339685677-339778177 GCF_040206685.1 Ascaphus truei | reverse complement strand
TAAGTGATTCATCTATCCATGTTACATTTTGGAGTTTGAGCACTGACACAAAGAAGTTTGGTTTCTTGTTACCATTGCTAAAATGCTAAGTAGCAGACAGGTGCTGCTAATCAAATGCCCTTGATTAATTGATCATCAGCAAGTGTGATCACCTCTATAAAAGCTGCAAGTTTTAGCAGTTTGCTGGTCAGGAGCATTTAGGTGTTTGTTTTAACACAATGCCAAGGAGGAAAGACATCAGCAATGATCTTAGAGAAGCAATTGTTGCTGCCCATCAATCTGGGAAGGGTTATAAGGCCATTTCCAAACAATTTAAAGTCCATCATTCAACAGTGAGAAAGACTATTCAAAAGTGGAAAACATTCAAGACAATTGCCAATTTCCCAGGAGGTGAACATCCAAGCAAATTCACCCCACGGTCAGACCGTGCAATGCTCAGAGAAATTGCAAACAACCCAAGAGTTACATCTCAGACTCCACAGGCCTCAGTTAGCATGTTAAATGTTAAGAGAGAGAGAAGAGAGAGAGAAGAGAGAGAGAGAGAGAGAGAGAGAGAGAGAGAGAGAGAGAGCTCAAAATCAAAATAATTTAAAAAAACCGATGGATTTTATTGATATCACAATCGGCCGGTCAGTAAACAAAGCTACCTAGTATATTTATATGGTGGAACACAAATATGCTCATATCCATGTGCATGATAAAAGAAACAAATCCTGATGGGTGGTAACCTTGACAGATCATACCCAGAATATCACAAGTCACAGCTCCTCTACAGCAATGAAAGTCCTTTATTTAGCATGTTGCATACCGTGCTGCCTTTCATAACAGTGGAATAATCATGAAATTGAGAACAGTTCTGGCTGAGATCAGCAGTGGAAAAATCTTAAAATAATACTCATCAGTCAAGCTACGCCTCCATTGCTAACGATATAAACAGCCAAATACGCAGCCAAAGATATGCAGCAGTAGTGCGGCAGGAGCAAGTAAATCAATTCCGTCATGTGAGCGGACACCCCGGTCTTGTAACGATCCAGCTTGTAAATGAAAGGCTCTCTGTAACTTTAACATCTATGGCTCCAGCCGAGGGACAGTGATCAGCAACAGCAACGGCAAGTGACTGGTGATGAGAGGAGATGTGGTTTCGGCTGGGAACTCCGACGGCCGTTTCACCATGAGGCTTCTCCGGGAGTATTAGGCTGCATCCCGGCTAGCGCAGAGCGGGCGGCGCTTGTGGCAGTTACTTACATATACAAATATGTAAGTCCCTGCTCGTGACACACGCTGACCTGCACTCGGCACTTAGATAAACAAAAAAATTATACTTTCCCAAGCGCTCAACTGCCCCCCCCCCCCGCGCGCATGCGTACATGCAGGACACCCGGCGCTCGTGCTTGGAGCACTCCACCAAGCATGAGCGTGCTCAGCGCCAGTGGTGAGTCAGCCTTATCCTATGCAGAGCAGAGATTCAATATTTGAAGGCACCACCAGTTTTATGTCATCAGTCACAAGTGTGATGACTTCTAATCAGGTCAGAGTATGGTCCAAAACACTCCAATATAGGATTGTATGCAGGATTACAGATTCTACTGAAGTAAAGAGCAATAAATAAATAAAATATAAAAAAAAACAATAACTTGAAGAGAGACATTTGAACTAGAACTGTTAGTAAAAGAATAATTGGGTAGAGTATCATATCATATAAAAAAAATAATTGAATATATAAAAGGAACAAATTTCCAAAACATATACATTATAAAAACTAAAAGCTAAGGTAGTCATTGAGACTGGTAGGGTTCATAGACCCCAACTGCACTATCCACCTGCATTCTTTTCTGAGGAGGGGTTTTTCAGTATTACCTTTTCTAATCCCCATATTTATTTTATCAATAGCAAATGCAGTCAAAGGGGAGGGATCTGAGCCGTGCTCTTTAAAGAAATGTCTCGCTACGCTTGTAATTTTTTAAAAAGATGATAAATCACATTGAGCATTTTTAATATTTCTCATGTGCTCTAGAACATGGAACCTCATCTCTCTCGTGGTCATGCCGAAATAAATTAAGTGGCAGGGACAGATCAGATGATACATTATGTTTTTTGACTTGCAATTGAGGAAGTTGAGAAATTTTAATTCTTTTGTGCCAGTTGAATTTTTGAAAACACATTTGTTTCATGTATTTACATGCAGAGCAATGGCCACACTTATAAAATCCTTTTGTTTCCAATTGATTCAGAAAAGTAGCAATTGTTGATGTAGTAGTGACTTTTAACCAATTTATCTTTCAAATTGGGAGATCTTCTACTTTTAAGTTGGACTGAGTCACCCAACACAGATCTAAGATCTTTAACTGCTAATAAGATACACCAATATTGTTGTAAGATATTTCTAAGACTATTTCATTTATTGTTATAAGTCCCAACAAAGCATATTTCCTTCTCAGCTGTTTTTTAGGGCTTAGGTTGAAGAAGAGTGGTTCTACAGTATATAGCTTTTGACTATTGAGGCGACCACGCTGGATAAGTCTGTTACTATATCTGTGGTCTTTAAATTCCATTGGGTATTCCCGGGATTTGGTGAGATGGGTGAAAACTACTGGTATGTAAGATAGTATTTGTGACATCTCCTTACGGTAAATATCCATGAGGATATGTCCGTCATGGCCAATTGAGATACTATAATACAGAAATGTAACATTAGTGCTGCTAGATTGAAAAGTCAGTCTAATATTGAGATTTTTTACTATTGAGGACATTGACGAACTGGCTGAGCTGTATAGCTGAGCCCTGCCAGAGTATGAAAATATCGTCGATGTACCTCAACCACAACAATACATGTACTGTTAATTCCTGAATTGTCTCAGAAAACACATCTTCACGCTCCCACCACCCCAGGAACAAATTTGCATAGGAGGGTGTGCATGTTGCACCCATCGCCGTTCCCCCTATCTGCAAATAATTAGAATTCTTAAAAACGAAATAATTATGACAAAGAACAAAACCCAGAAGATGTATTAATGTATCTGTAAGTGTGGTACTCAGATTTTCCATCGATAGAAAGAACCTTGAGGCACGAAGGCCATCACCATGTCTGATACAAGTGTAAAGTATTGTTTCATTATCGACTATGATGTGATTCAGTCTACAAAGAATATCCATACTGTCGCTCAGATACGAGGGTAAAATTTCTGAATGAAGAAAATAACCTTGGAAACGGCAGATGGGCTTGCACAACTCCCCTATTCCCCTATTCCCGATACAATTTGATGTCCTGGGGGGTGGGAGAGGTGCTTATGAATTCTAGGCAAAATATATAAAGTAGGAATTACTGGGTACCACGAAGTAAGACTCTCAAGGTGCCATTTGGTAATTTAACTTTGGGAATAAGCTTCACGCAATATTAAATCAAGATCTGTCTTAAATTTGAGAGTGGGATCTCTGGAAAGTTCTCTATAGCATTGTACGTCACGTAACTGCTTAAATGCTTCTTTTTCATATAGTAGTTTTGGCCATAACACATTGCACCCTTTATCAGAGGGCTTTATTTCCACAGATGTAAATGCTTTAAGTTCTTGAATCCATTCCAATTTGGTAAGGTTACTTGAGCCAAATGTATCTGGAAGCTCAGAAATAGCATTTGTAACCATGTTGGAAAATACTTCTATCCTGGAGCAGACCTGGACAGGGGGACATAATGTAGATCGCGACTTAATATGGGCTTTAGTTAATTTAAGGTAAATTCATCAGTATCCTGCACACTTAAAAGTTGTTGAGGCAGTGGTTCTTCTGTGTTCGTTAAGCTTGAGCATAGTGCATTGTTTTCCATATTTCCAGATGTTTTTAGATAATGCTTATGTAGCAGGAACGTTCTACAAAAAAGCTGCACATCTTTGATCCACTCAAACTTATCACACTTGTGAGTTGGTGCGAAAGATAGGACACCCTGCAATATCCTAATTTATGTCGGTGTCAAGATAATTTCTGATAAATTCACAAAAGTCAGAGTATTTAGTTCTTTTGTGACTGTTGGCCTTTTTTGCCCTTGTAACCATATTGTTCCCTGTTTCTGAGTTTTCTTTCTTTCCCATCTTGTCCTCCTCCCCGAGCTCCATGCACCACTCCCCCAATAAAAAAGACTTGTCATGTTTAGAGGCAATTTTCAGTGCAACATCACAGTCTGATGAATCGACGTCTGATGCTGTGACTCCTGATGATGTTCCTTTGGAGCCCTCTTTGGTTTTCTTCGGATTCTTTTCAATCTGTCTTTTGTGTTACCACCTATAGACTTTGCCAAGCCTGTAGTCTGTCAGGTACCTTGAAAATGTACAGTATGTTTCTTCATGGTAAGAATGTCCTCCTCATACTTGTTGATCTCTATTTCCATTTGTTTCAGGGTAGTTGTATCAACATTCTCTATTTCCTCCTGTAATGTCTCAATTTGTGTTGTTAGCTCTTTGAGTGTTGCCTCATAATTTTCAATTAGAAAACTGATCACCTCAAACGAGCAAGTGTTAAGAGTCGTCTCCCATCACTCTTTTAATTTGAGATCAGTAAAAAGGAATGCTGGGAAGGTCTGCAATCGCAGCCCTCTAGGGATACGTTTGTTTGGTAAATATCTATTTAGAGCAGTTTTGTTCCACCATTTACGCAATCTTTTGCACTTATGTGCTTTAAGAGCCTTAATTTGATCTAATTCTGAAGGAGTGCTTAAATGCTGCATAAATACTTCAGTCTCATTACTGATTGAAAAGATGGCATCTGGACTGGCTAAGCGCTTATGCTCATTCTCGTCGCTTAATTCATTGCCAGCAGTAACTAGAACTACGCTCCATCTGTATGTAGGATCCTCTTTACAACCAAGGGATCGGTCCGTGGCTAACCCTGGAAACTGCCTCAGGGCTGGAAAGACTTGGTGTGGGGTAATGGTGGCCGGTACGTTCCCAACGGCAACCATGTGGTGGGGAGCTTTTTGGAGCTCCATGGCCCATTGATGGACCTCCTTTCTGGACAGTACGAACATGGTTTTCTTTAATTTGGTTCTACTTTTCTCAGGCACCCTAGGTCTAAATCTCAGTATCGTCTCCAAATGTAATCCCCTTTCCCTATGCCTAAGGGAAACCGCAGGCGAATACGCATGCTGCTGTTACCTGTGAGGCTCACAGGAGGCAGTGCCTCCACCTATGAGGATCCCAGCGTGAGCGGGATGACTCCTCATAGCAACCAATACAAAGCAATTACCACAACACACACAGCAATAGTAATAACAATATATTTTATCAGCTGGTCCCTGCTAATAAATACAATAACAATGAATATACAATAACAATAGTACCATTGTGGTAACCCAGTGTCCCTCCTCCAGTCTCAGGAGCAAACCCACCCCAATGTGTGTGAAGGTAGTGTGCTACCCTCCCTGAAGTGTGGTGGTGCACGGTGGGTACCTTCCTGGCTAACACCAGGGAATTAGAGGGATCCTCAGTTAGCGAGGCGCATCAGTGGTCCCACGATGCGGGGTCTGCAAAACTTCCCTCACGCCTTACTGCTGGTTGCCACGTGCAGTCTCGTCCGAAGGCCACAGGTCGCTGCACGGACATCCTTCCGACTGTGCAGTGGTGTGGTTGTTAATGTATTAGGGAGGGTCCCTATCTAGGGCCTTCCCTATAATACTGTTCTCAGTTGGAATCGGGCCTAACTGGGGCCTAAGGGCAAAGTTTGGCCTAGTCCAGGTGCTTACCCTGGACACATCCGTCCTCTTTGCTGGCTCCATGATGACTGACCCGAGGGCTCCTAGTCCACGGAGGAAATCCTGTTACTAAGCCTCTCCCCTTTCTGCATCGCCAATCCTAACATGGCCGTCGCAGCACAGATTCCCATAGATTTACATGGGTCGCCATCCTCAAACTGGCCTGCAACTTTCCCCTGATCTCCAGATCTGGGTTAGCCTTGAATCACTGGCTCATTAAAAGGGGCAATGCATAGCAGCTCCCCCTCTCCCAGGAAAGGAAGGTGTAGCCCGCTACATCTATAAAAATAAATAAAACATGAACATTCTAATTATTATCAATAGGATGTGTGTCAGATCATTAATTGTCTTATATGATCCTCTAGCCCTCACTGTTAGATATTGTGTACACAGTGGGGCAGATATGAGGCAAGTGCTTATAGTAATACAGATGTGGTATTTAGACAAACATCAGCAGCGTGTTTTTCAGCTCCAACACCATTGCTTGAAGTCTGTAGCTACCACTGTTGCTACAAAGCACTCAGTCAGGATTATAGGATCATATAAGACTGTTAATGAAAACATCCCATTGGTATCACGTCACTGACATATTAGCTACCCAAATTGTCCTCAGTCTACCTCATGGGTGTTTGCAGTACCCCCATAGAGACTATAATGGATATACATCCTGCTTTCCTTAGGAGATCCCATCTTTGGTATACTAAATCACTAACTACGATAAGATATAAGTGCAGTAAGAAACGGTTCTGCTACACTATCCCTTGTGCATGGTTGTCAAATTTGAATACAATTACAACTCAACATTGAGAAACAATCATGATTAACCCCATGGTCAGTGCATGGCCTATGTGGTCACCTATGGCGGAAAACTTTGGGGGACGGCAAAGCAAGCACTAGGGAGACAATGAACCGAGCTGACTGCTAACCTTCCACCCTGCTACCACACTCCACTGTAACATTCTCCGGCTGCAGCTACAGTTGTGTGAAAAAGAAAGTATACCCTCTTTGAATTCTATGGTATTACATATCAGAACATAATAACAATCATCTGTTCCTTAGCAGGTCTTAAAATGAGGTAAATACAACCTCAGATGAACAAAAACACATGACATATTACACCGTGTCATGATTTATTTAAGAAAAATAAAGCCAAAATCGAGAAGCCATGTGTGAAAAACTAACCTTATGATTCAATAGCTTGTAGAACAGTTTTCGCAGCAATAACTTGGAGTAATCATTTTCTGTATGACTTTATCAGTCTCTCACATCATTGTGGAGGAATTTTGGCCCACTGTTCTTTACAACGTTGCTTCAGTTCATTGAGGTGTGTGGGCATTTGTTTATGCACAAAGGTCCAGCCACAGCATTTCAATCGGATTGAGGTCTGGACTTTGACTGGGCCATTGAAACACCTTGATTATTTTCTTTTTCAGCCATTCTGTTGTAGATTTGCTGGTGTGCTTGGGATCATTGTCCTGTTGCATGACCCAATTTCAGCCAAGCTTTAGCTGTCAGACAGATGGCCTCACATTTGACTCTAGAATACTTTGGTATACAGAGCAGTTCATGGTCGACTCAATGACTGCAAGGTTCCCAGGTCCTATGGCTGCAAAACAAGCCCAAATCATCAGCCTCCACCACTGTGCTTGACAGTTGGTATGAGGTGTAAAAGCTGTAAAAATGTTACATCAAAGATTCAGTTATCAAATGAGTTTATTCAGAGTGCACACAGTGGAGACAGCTTAAAAACAAAAAGCTCTCACTTAGATAACACGGTGTGCCATATATTTATACCCTAAAAACTAAAGCTCCACCCCTTTATGGGGGGCTTGCACGTCACTAAATATGACCTCATTTTGTAATACATAACAATACTAAAGCTGATGTCATTTTGTAATACATAATAATACTGAATAAAAATGTAAGCTAAAAATCATTATGGGGTTAAATGTGATGTTAGTTCTTCCACTTGGCACATTGTATGAGAAACAGTTTATCTTAGACTACTAACGAGGCTTTCTCATAATATCTGGCCTGTTTACACTTTCAGTTTGAAGCTGATTGGATGAGGAAAGATCAATAAAGTCAGCTAGGAGTGAAAACATCCCAATCTCTCTTTCACACATATTTCTTCACATAGAAAGATGACATTAAAACTCACAAAGACAAGATGGCGGACTAAAATAGTCAAACAAAATGGCTGATTTGACCCTAATGCTGTTACGTCAGTCCCCCTAATGTCTCAACTTCGTCAGTACCTCCTTTGATTCTTTAAAACATTGTTTTCTTGAGAATTATTGGCATGATTTTAGACCAGAAACACGTTGGGAGGCACAGGGGTGCTCCATCTCCATTATCCGATAATGCTTGCGGGTATAGGACAGTGCAAGAGGGTGCCTGTCAAATGTAGTCATAGTCTCGTATGGCGTTGCGGCCAAATTCTTTTCCAGAGTTAGAACACTGTACTTGGTATCTTCTTTCTTCAAGGGACTGCTGTAAATTGGTTCTGCAAACAATGGCATTATGTCTACAGAGGGGGTAGCACATTTGTGGATCATGCCTTTGACAAACGTGACACAAACATAGATGACAATGAGTATCACAAGCACACACATTACCGCATTCAAAATTTTCGCTCCTAGTGATCCTACCAATCCACCCAGCCCCAAAGGGTCCCAGTCTGTGTCACTTTTCTTCCTAAGTCTTTCTTGAATTTCTTCTATCTTGTAAAAATCATTATGCTGTACCTTGCCACTCTGATCTTGGATGAAAACACAACATTGTTCTTTAATTAGGGCACATATACCTCCTTTTGATGCTAAAATGTAATCTAAAGCCATTCTGTTTTGTAAGGCCATAAGCCTGATCTGAACCTGTTCTCGGTTTAGTGATGCTATGGCTGTAGTGGTGGGATTGAGGACATCATCTAACACATCTGTTAATGTTTTAAGCCTGTCATATAGTAACCCAACTCCTACATTTGGAACTAAACTAACCCAGAATTGTTCTTTCCATAAACTACATTTCAGCCCTGAAATATTTGGTGTTTTTCTCTTGTTTCTGGTTATTAGAGGTACTTGACCCATAAATGATTAGTGTTGCTAGTGTGTAAAAATGGATACAAAAAATGCTAAAAACCTTATTTTAGGCAAGTGACCTTTCTGCTGCTAGCTAAAGAAAATGCCATCTATCTCTACTGTACCATCATATATTTTGAGAATTAGCACAACATTCTATTACTGAGAATTGAGGGGGTTTGGTGTCTGTGGAAGTGAATGCATGATCATCACTCCTGCACGCATTATATACATAATTCACTCAGAAAAACAGAACAAAAAATGTCTGCGATGGTCAAAAATGGCTGACTTATGATCCTTTCCTTGTGGCTGACACACGCCCCTGGTTGACCCCCTCCTCTCGGTGGGGGTGCAACACACTTCTGGATCAAAGTTTTGCTGCACATGCCACATACATAGAGTGATGAGTACTGTCAAAACACATACAAGAGCATTCACAAGCCTCACTTCCAGGGAACCAATGAACTTTGTGATGTTTGCGGGTGAGATGGTGAATTAGTGTAGTGTTACCTTGACCATGGTGATAGATATCAGCGATGTATAAGGAACACAGGCAGATGAATATTGCTGACAAGGCTCTGTAGAGCATCATCATGACAATCCTGTCATCTCTCTGTGGGTTATACCTTCGCAGACCCAATGGTGCATACATCTTAAAATTCTAACTTATACACACTATAAAAGAATAAAAATATTGAGTCTTTGAAAAAATGAAATGTTCTGAGTCTTTGAAAAAAGGAATTGTTCCTGATAAGATCAGGTCTCTGCCTGGTATCTTATTTTCCTTGTTGGTTAACAGTCAAAGTTTATGTCTCGTCAAAATGTTAACTTGATGCGGCTGTACTTTAGATGACTTTGGTCTTTGGTGGAGCTGGAATGAGTTTTATGTGAGCCACGTGGATCCAGGAAGAAATCTTGACACTTTAATTGCTTTATTGGTGGTTAGTACAGCCGCGGCTAAGCTTAATCTAACGTTTACCCAGTTTTATTCGCAGCTTTTTCTTTTCCCTGCCGGAATTGGCCGCGCGCCAGCCACATCTCACGGCCGCGCGCGGCCGGTTCTCCAATAAGCACCCAATGCCGCTGAATAATAAAAGCGCCTGCGGCGCCGGAAAAAAAGACAACTTCGTCTGCACGGGGTTTTAAATTACCCGCGGTGCAGGCCGCCTGAGAGTAAGCTTAGCCGCACCTGTATGGGCCCTTTCATCTGGGATGAAGTGCATGCTAGCGTAGGAAATATTTAACTATTAACCCCTTCTCGAGTAGGTGCACTTTCAACTTTACCTAGAGAGACTCAAAAAATGTATTAGTGGCATGCAATACTTATTAATTGTTTTATTACCAATAGATGGTCCTTAATTTGTTCCTTTGAACTACTGATAGTCATGAGTCATCCCATAAGTGTCTCATAGGGAGATGATTTATACCTAGGAATAAATTCTTGTATCAATGTGTTTACTACTGTCTTAACATCCGCATATAGACAGAGGTATCTCCTATTAATGCTCCTTAAATTTAAAACTAAGCAGCTAATGTGGACTTGACTGTACTACAATCTAAGTTCCTAAGACTTTGGGCCTCATCCATTGTCAAACCAATTGCTTCCATAATTACTCCTTTCTACAGGCCATATCCCTAAGACCTGGAAAACTACCAGAGCTGTCACAATCTTCAAAAGTGGGGACAAAAACACTGTCTCAAATTACAGACCAATCTCTCTTCTCCAAATACACACTTGCTCTCATTCATGCCTCACTGTCATCTCCTCAGATGCAAATGGTATCAACCTTTTCATTAAATACTAACTAACCTTAAAACTTGCCCCACAAATTAAGCATCCCAATAGCCTGCACTCATGGCTATTATCCCACACACAGTCACTCCTACCACCCATTGTGGCCAAGCACTGCCATCTACAGCACTTATTCCCTCACCTGCTATCTCTGTAAATTTCCCTCAAACCTTAGATTGTAAGCTCTTCAGGCAGGGATTTCCTTTCCTATTGTCTGATTTTGTAGCACTTACTATTCTATTATAATTCCCTCTATTGTATTCTTTGTGAAGTGCTGAGTACATTTTTGACGCTATATATAAGTAAAGTCATTCACTACAATACAATACTATCCAAAGTCATGGACTAAAATGTGTTTACTCCCAATTAAACAATTACTATACTAAGACACATGCCCCTAGCCAATTCCAGTCTGGCCTCCACCCCAAACACTTTTTGCAGTTCCAGAGAAATGCCCATGGCATGTCTTTTAGCTATTCTGCTAAAAATGTGAAATGTCTTGCATGTAATGTATACCCTGCTCACTTATGTAACTGTATTTGCAACTATATATCACCTGTCCTTTAACTCTATGCCTAGAACATATCCAAAAATGAGAGGTGACTCCCAATGCACCACTTCCTGGCAAAAACATTCTACAAATAAATAATAAATTAGCAACTAAGATGTTGTTTGCTTAATCAGCAGAATTAGAATTATATATTATACAGTGATTTTAACAGTAACTGCTGCTTATAATAAAATAGGACACCTATGGAAAAAATAAATGGTTAAAATTTATATAATACATCACATATTAAGATAATAGTCAAATGCTTTTGTATAGGACTTCACACTAAATTTCTTGTAATATAATCTCTTTGCACAGTGCCGAACACACTGATAGCGTTATTTTTTTAAAGACACTCAGAGAAAAAATTTCAGAGCTTGTTTATCTTGGGCAATTAGCCAGCCCGGGCGTTTCGCCAAAAAGACCTTGAGAGTGCCGAGCAGATAACAAAACAGTTTCTCCGTCTTCTAAATATTAATTACTGGATTGAAACTTCAGCTCGAAGTTAAAAATTGAGCTCTCTCCACAGCAATAAAAATGAAAAAATGTATGGCCTCTCAAAAAATAAAAATATTGCCTCTCAAAAATAAAAATATGGCCTCTCAAAAATAAAAATATGGCCTTTCAAAAATAAAAATATGGCCTCTCAAACATAAAAATAAGGCCTCTCAAAAATAAAAATATGGCCTCTCAAAAATAAAAATATGGCCTCTTAAAAAGAAAAATATCACCTCTTAAAAAGAAAAATGGGACAATTATACAACTGAACACACCATATATAATTTAAACAATACGTGTGAACTTAAAATATTTCCAACATATCCTAATTCTATAGAAATGCAATTGACGTGTTTTTACTGGTTTACACACACAGAAACCACAATACAGACACACAAAGAACAGAGACACAAACTTCTTTCCTACACAGCCAATCAACTTCTCATAAATAACCTGCTTTTAAAACTAATATTTTTTTTTTATGCTCCGGAGATTTTGAGTTAACTTTTCTTATCTTTTGCACATTCCTTTGTAGAAAAGGGGGGGGGGGTGGCGCGGTCTGTGCTGCTGTTATTCTGATTCTCTTTCTAGTTGCCATTAGAACAGAAGGAAAAAGAATATTTTCTGGTTCAAAAGACCTATTTGTGTGGCCAGTAAGAACAAACCTTTTAAATTCCATTATTTTTCTTCTATTCTCTCTCTTAAGGCTGAACTGCAATTACTAGCAAAAATGTCCTGCCTTTTTTTTTTTTTTACAATTATAACACTTTCTGTCCCTTCCAAACACTTTCTGTCCCTTCCAAACAATATACACAGTCTCTAATTGTATCCCAATTTCTGCATATAAACCTTTCATAAAAATAACCCTCAATATCTACTTCCTCAACATCATCATATGCCTTGATTATCTATTGGCAAATTCACTTGCTAATTCCTTCCGATTCACTTTCTTTTTCAGTTGTTATTACATTAACATCTGTCCTGGCAATGCTTAAAATAAATGCAGCGGGACCCTTCTGTCCCTACCCAGAAATTCTTTTGACCCATATTAACGTAAGGTATGTTTCCCCGTGGGATTCAAAAACACACGAGACGGCACTCCCTGAGCTTCTCAATCCCACAGAAAAAGACCCCTCTTTCATTTAAACATCTGCGCAAATTGTTGAGGTGCATGCGCGACGGCAAGGAGCATGGTCGCATAGGTTAAGAGCTCCGTGCCTCGCTTGATGAAAACGACAGCAGAAACCTAACAAAAAACAACCATCCAACTGAAAGTTTCATTAAATAATCCCCACATAGTCCCGCAATGTTCAGAAAAACCCGCAAAGTAGCCAAAAAGAAAGGACTACTGGAGTATTTCGGCTGTGCAGGGACGAGTGGAGCAGGGGGAGAAATGGCGACGCATTCAAATGCAGGATCAGAGACTGAGCCAGACGGCGAAGGAGAGGAGCGGGATATACACTACCGACACACTTTATTAAAGTGTGGCCGGTTCCGCAAGCCGGGAGATTTCCTGGCTTGCTAGTGGCCGCCCCTCGGCGTGCCGCGCGTCATAGACGCGCGGTCACGCGTCTTCGGGAGCCAGCGCCCGCTGCACGCGTGTCCAGGGGCTCCCCGAGGGAGCCCTGGTGTCCCGCGATGTGCGGGACGGCGGCAGGGGGTTCCGGGGGACCCGGCGGACCCGGCAGCGGTAGGGAGAGCGCCCCGATCGGAGGGCGCTCTTCCGCTGCTTCGGCGCGCGCCCGTCACACTCGGGCGCGCGCCAGGCTACTGCTGCGGCCAAGAACGGGCAAATGCTCGAATAAACTTGGCCGCAGCAGTAGAAGCTTGAAATCCAGAGATTTGCAGCGGAGCACAACTGAGGAATGGGGCCAGCTCCAGCAGTTTGAGGGTTAAAAGTAAGTATTTATTGAAACATGGTATACACGGAGGGGAGACAAAAACACACTCTGACGCGTTTCAGGCTATGCAGCCCTTTTTCAAAGAGTACAATCGCGTCTCATACTCCCGCAGTTATGAAGGGGATTCCCCGCCTCCATTACCCAGTGATGCCGCGAGATTTTGGCGCGAACGCTATCATGCACTGCTATTGGCTGAGACTAACTTCCAATCAGACTGCTGAATCGGAAGGTGCGTCTGAGAGGAGAGGAGGAACTAGGGTCTCCCGTTCGGCTGCGAGAGTAAAGAAAAAGACAGGGGATAAGACATGGCATTAAAATATACAAAACAGAAACATGTAACATATATATTCATATATTGTGCTCCGCTGCAAATCTCTGGATTTCAAGCTTCTATATACCTTTCCTGCGTGATGCACGCACCGATGGAGTGAAGATTATGTTAGTGAGTATTACAGTTTCCCCATCATTGGATTCAAGGGGATTCCCAGACCGGTACAGTGCAGCAGGTAAGAGTTACAATGGTCTTGTGGGGTGCCAACAGGCATTAAACAGTCCCTCACCATAAGACATTATTTCTGAGTATACACTCCTGCGTTTGCACTGGGTCCAATACTACTATAACTGTAACATTATTCACCATATCCTGTTTATCAACATATACTTATTATTGGTGTATCTCACTCGCTGGAGCGCCGCTTTTGGGATTCCATCCCACCTTTCTACTGAGAGGAGCGGTATAACCCGGCATTGCGGCCAGTAAGACAGTGTGATTTAGATCAATTATATGATAACCTAAAAGCACTACTGCAGGCAGAACTCAATGACCTAAAGAAAGAGGTATCTGGTCTGGGTGAGAGGACAAACACCCTAGAGAACAAAATGGACAAATCGATCATGGCAATAAAGAGACAGGATCAGAAATACACGGGTCTACAGGATCAGATAAATGAACTGAGGGAGCGCCAAGAGGACTCGGAGAACAGGGACAGGCGCAACAACCTCCGGATCAGAGGGGTCCCTGAATCTGTCCTGGACAGCGAGGAATGTATTTCAAAATGGCTGGAGACCCTGCTCCCTGATACCCCAAAAGAGTATCTGGCGCTAGATAGGTGCCACAGAGCCCTAAGATCCAAACCGCTATTGCACGAACAGCCCAGGGATATTGTGCTCAGATTACATTACTACTGCACAAAATAAGTGGTTTTACACAAAACAAGACCCCTACCGGTGGTGGAACACGAGGGCGCGAGAATGGCCATTTTCCAGGACCTGTCCCCGGAGACGTTGGCCCGCCGGAGAGCCCTACTACCTTTTACAAAAACTTTGAGAGAGAAGGGGGTAAGGTACAGGTGGACCATTCCCTTCGGCCTGCAGGTAGTAAGAGGCGGCAAAGCATTCACCCTCCGAGGGCCAGAAGAGGGGCCAGCCTTCCTACACACAAGCTGGGCCTAGGTGAAGCCCCTATAGCCGTGGATCCAACTGCCTCCCTCCCAGGAACCCGTGTGGGAGCAACGGGCAAGAGCCCCCAGGGAGCAGAGGGAAGCAGTTCAGTCTTAATACCCCCGCAAACAAAATGAAATAAAGTTGAGCCATTCGTTGATGGACTTTCGTTAACTTAATAGAAAACATTCTCCCGGCCCCGTTGAATCGGGACTACAAGTAGGATTCCACCCCCTGTAAAGAATGAGCTGAGCCCCTACGCCTCAGCAGCAGATGGCCCACGATCGCCCACCACGCACTAAAGAAGAAATCACGGTGATAACATTTTCGGACTACCTTTTCTGTGGTGACGCCCCTCCATACAAGATGGCGAAGACACCTCCGATGGCGGGAATCCACGGTGAGCCGCCGGAGCAGGAAGAGAGCATAGAGCGGGAAACAGGAGCAGGCGCATGCACCTCCACACTGGTGAGAGACGAGACCCAAAATGGCCCCGCCCGGATGCGCGTCACGAAGTGAGACCGGAAGGAGCTGCGCCATCTTTAAGGTGGCGCGGTACCTGCCCCCACTGTCGCAGGTGGATGACGTCACAGGCAGGGACAGCACTGGACGAAGGCCCCGCGAGGTGGCCATGAGGCGCCGGTCTGCCTGCTCCGGCATAGGGGAGACACCCAACCAGCCAGACGCGGGTTTTTTTGAACTTTTGAATTTTCTGAACACCAAAAGGGGGAAAAAGATAACTATCGCCGCAGCAGCAGAGGCAGTTTGAATGCGGAGGCCGCATTAGATCTACGAACGGGAGGGGAAAGACATAGAAAGAAGACAAGGGTAGGTTTATGAGGGAGCAGTAAGCAAAGCGAGGAATATTGAAGGAGTACAGTAGGTATGAGTATGCAGGTAGGTCAAAAGGTACGTGAAGCAGGGAGAAAGCAAGTAGTAAGGAAGTGGAAGGATATAAGCAAGTGTTCGAGTAAGAAAGGAATTGAGAGGTGAGGGAGGAAAGAAGTAGATATCAAAGCAAAGCAGAAGGGGAAGGGATGTGCATGATGGGAGGAGGGAGTGGTGACTGGTAGCTGAGTGAAGGGGGAAGTGAGGAATGGCATAGCAGGTAATGGACAGAATGAGTTGGGGGGCGGAAGTTATAATGAGAGAGAGAGAAGGAGAGGTAGGGGTCAGGGATGGAAGGGAAGGGAGAATAGGAGATAGGCGATACTAAGCAAGGATAGATACCAGAGGGCGTCCACAGTGGTAGGAGATAAGGGAAGACGGGAGAGAACTGAAAGAGAAGGGGGGAATTGAGTCCTACGGAGGTTTCGACACCGGGCATCATACTTGAACGAAAAGGTAGAGGAGAGGGCCGGGCAGACACTAGTTTATAGTTGACAAGTTAGGTTTCGTTAATATAAAACCAGGATGAGAGAGGCAGGGGCGGAGGGAGGCGACCTGCTTCAAAAGTCCGCATGGGCCACGCACTAGGGGGGAGGAGGGTGGTTCTCCTTGGCCCTAGTGAAGTCCTTTGGGTCAAGACTATGGGGAGGGTGACCCCCACCCCAAGTTACGCCTGGACTGCAGGAAAAGAGTCCAGATACCCAAAGGCGATGATCTCGTCGAGGAGGCTACTTCGCCAAGACGGCGAGAATTCTTTTGTTATATTGCATGTTGTGTGTTGTTCCCTTCCCCCCCGGTGTGCCCCGTTGTGTGTTCCCCCTTTTGTGTCTCTGTAGGTGAGGAAGAGCGATGCAGCAGTACAAGGAAGAGAGGAGGCTTCGGAACTGGCCCAGTCACGCCAAACAAGAATAGATCTCGACAGACACGTCGACCCACAAACTTCAATGAGTAAGGAACTCAGGCTAGTATCCCATAACGTTAAAGGGTTTAACAGCCCGGCTAAACGCAGAGTCGCCTTTCGGGATTACAAACGTAAAGGGGCAGAAATTCTATTTCTGCAAGAAACACATTTCTCACAGGGCAACTGCCCCAAGTTCCTTGATAAAGATTATACGACACACCTTATGTCCTCCGCAAAAGTCAAGAAAAGGGGGGTGGCCATACTAATCCATAAACGAATACCGTTTGTAACCGACAGGACATTCAAGGATAGGGAAGGTAGATTCCTCATTGTGCAGGGAGCAATCCAAGGGTTCCCAATCACACTCGCAACACTATATGCCCCCAATGACACAGCCCCAAAATTCTTTAACACCTTCTTTGGGAAACTCAGCAAAGTGGCCCGAGGTAATATCATAGTTGCAGGAGACCTGAACAGGGCACTACGTGAGGACCTTGACAGATGTTCATCCACTAACGTGACACATAGACCTGATGTACTAACAATTAAAAAAGGTTTACGTGACTGCCAACTACTCGACATATGGAGGGAACAACACCAGAGAGTGAGGGAGTATACCTTTTACTCACACCCACACAACACCTATAGCAGGATTGATTACTTCCTTGTATCCAATAGAATGGTCCCCGGGGTCTCTCGCACTGAGATCCATGATATTTAATGGTCTGACCATGCATCTAGAGAGCTGCGATGCACACTAATCCCACTAGACAGACCTAGAGCGAATTGGAAGTTAAACGAGATCTTGCTGAAAATCCCAGCCCTACAGGTGGAAATTGGGGATAAGCTCAAACAATATTTCGAGGAGAATGAGGGGAGTGTGGCAACAATCTCCACGCTGTGGGAGGCCCATAAGGCTACCCTCAGGGGGGTCATCATGAACCTAGCCGCTAAAAGAAAAAGAGAACGAGAGGGAAAAATCCAGAAGCTAGAAGAGCAGTTAGCGGAGCTTTCCTCCCTACACAAAATAAATAAGAATGCCCACACGTTGAATCAAGTATTAGCCACCAAAACCAGTCTTAACCTCCTCCTCTCCACCCAGGCTGAGAAGGAAATTACCTGGTCCCAGCGGAAATTTTATGAAAAAGCTAACAAGCCTGACACACTTCTTGCCAATAAGCTAAAAAATAAGCTCCCAAATTATCACATTCACGCAATCCGAAACTGCGAGGGTGACCTTACACTACCGGCACACTTTATTTGAGTGCAGCTAGCTCCGCAAGCCTGGGGATGCCCCGGCATGCTAGCCGCACTCCCTCGGCGTGCCGCGCGTCATAGACGCGCGGTCACGCGTCTTCGGGAGCCAGCGCCCCCTGCACGCGTGTCCAGGGCTCCCCGAGGGAGCCCTGGTGTCCCGCGATGTGGGGGATGGCAGCAGGGGGTTCCGGGGGACCCGGCGGACCCGGCAGCGGGAGAGAGAAAGCCCCGATCGGAGGGCGCTCCTCCGTGTCTTCGGCGCGCGCCCGGCACCCTCTGGCGCGCGCCAGGTTACTGCTGCGGCCGAGAACGGGCAAATGCTCAAATAAACTCGGCCGCAGCAGTACCTCCATCCCTGGGAAAATTGCCGGGGAATTCAAAAAGTATTACGAAACATTATACAATGGAGATAAGGTGACCCACAATCGGAAAACAAGTGAGGCGTTACAGACCTTCTTAAAAGAGGCAAACCTACCAACTTGGGAGAGATGCGACAAGGAGGCACTCCAGTCGGACTTCTCGATGGAGGAACTCTCTGGGGTCATCAAGGCACTAAAACCTGCTAAAGCCCCAGGGCAAGATGGCTTTTCAAACTTATATTACAAGAAATATATTAAAATTCTAGCCCCCCATATGTTAAAGTTATTCAACGAAATCTTAGCAGGGGCCTCATTCCCAGCGCAAATGCTCCAAGCCTCAATCTCTGTGATCCATAAACCCGGAAAGGACCCGGCAGACTGTAAGAGCTACCGGCCCATATCACTGATTAACTCGGACCTCAAAATATACTCTAAACTTATAGCTAACAGGGTGGGTAGAGTTCTTCCCGGGTTAATCCACACGGATCAGGTAGGGTTCATCGGAGGCAGGCAAGCGGCAGACAACACCAGGAGAATTATTGACCTGATAGATCTGGCCCACAAAGAAAAAATACACTCCATGGTGTTGTCTGGACGCTGAGAAAGCCTTCGATAGGATAGACTGGCCCTATCTAACAGAAACATTGAGAGCATTTGGCTTTGAGGGACGCCTCCTGCAGGCCATCCTAGCGCTGTATAAGAACCCAACAGCAAAGGTGAGATATCAAGGTTTCCCCTCAGAACAATTCGAAATCAAAAATGGTATGCAACAGGGGTGCCCATTGTCGCCACTACTGTTCGCCTTATGCATAGAACCCCTTGTGGAACACATCAGAAATAACCCAGATATCTCTGGTATCTCAGTGGGAGACCAAATGCACAAAGCCGCTTTATACGCGGACGATGTCATTCTCACATTAGCCAAACCTCTCACATCTCTTCCAAACGTATTCAATATCCTGGGTAAATTTAACCAAATATCGGGGTTTAAGATCAATCAGTCTAAATCTGAAGCCCTCAATATCAATTCACCAAAAGAAGTCGAAAAGCTGATTGACCTCAATTTTAATTTCAAATGGCAACCCTCTGCTATCAAATATTTAGGGGTTTATCTCACAAGGGATTACAAATCTTTATATAAAGCAAATTTCCTCAAGGTCATTAAGACGTTGGGGGAGGATCTCAGGACCTGGATGAAGGGGAGTATCTCATGGATTGGGAGGATACATAGCGTGAAAATGAACCTCCTCCCAAAGATTTTATATCTTTTCCAGAGTCTCCCTATCCCGTTGGTACAGGCGGACATCCTCTCCCTCCAGTCACAAATAATGAAATTTATTTGGAATAAGAAAAACCCAAGAATCGCCAAGGGAATTTTAAAACGCCCCACCATAAGAGGAGGTTTAGCGGTGCCTTGCTTGCAGGCTTACTACAAAGTAGCCCACTTAGGGCAGATTCTCCAATGGCACACTGACCCAAGCTTACGGAGATGGGTAGAGTTGGAGAGGAAATGTTGTGCACCAATTGAAATCCGAAACTTAATCTGGCTACCCAAAGAAGGGGTACGCAAGATGAACATTCTGCTGCAGACCATGGTTAATTCATTAAAAGTTTGGGAGGCCACGAAATTCAGATGTCAGTTGACTACCAGAACGTCATTAATGACGCCAATTGTGGGCAATCCAGACTTCGCTCCAGGCCTGAATAGCAAAAACTTCTTGATTTGGACTCAAAAGGGGTTCTCCCGTCTTAAGGATCTGGAGGGCATAACGACCATACAAACCTTTGATCAAATTAAATCCTCTAAAAATATCCCAAATAGTGAATTCTTTAGGTACCTCCAGATCAGAGATTTCTATAATAAAACGCCAATTAGACCGGCTCGAACAAATTTTGAGCAGCTGTGTTCCAGAGATACGGACATAAGGGGACTCACATCTAGAATGTACAGGGAAGTGATCTGCCCGACGACGACCATTGACAACAGACTGTGTTACATGAGACACTGGGAAGAGGACCTAGGGGTGACATTAGAGGACGATGAATGGGACAGAATTATTCAGGCTGCTGCAAAAAGCTCAATCTGCACCACATTAAAGGAGAACGCATATAAAGTCCTTATGCGGTGGTATTACACTCCAACGCGCTTAGCGAAATTTGTGAGAGGTTACTCCCCTCTTTGCCCTAAGCAGTGTGGGGAGGTACTGTAGCAGATCTCCGACATATGCTGTCCCCTATTTGGGTACAGATTAGAGATTGGATTCAGCGGATTCTCGGTTTGGAGATCCCCCTGGACCCGTGGCTGTTCCTGTTGGGCAGGCGGATCCAGGGTCTGTCAAATGCGGCACATAAATTGATCACGCATTTTGCAACTGCTACTAGGTGCGAGATCGCAGCATTGTGGAAGCAACAAGAAATCCCAATTATCCCTAAGATCAAAAACAGAATTTAGCATGTCTGCCGGTTGGAACAATTAACCAGTTTAGTTAATGACTCCGGCACAAAATATCTAAAGGTCTGGGAACCATGGCTGGCCCAGGTAGACATCCCAGGAGTGGATGCCGCCACAATTTTGCTCTAATATATATAGGTGCGTTCTCCTTTGAGGGCAGATCAGACGACAAGACATAGTGACCTACAGACAGCAGACTGCCCCACATGCCTAGAGCGGGAAAAAGGACACATAGGAAGGGCCCGCCTCAGAAAACCTCCTCAGTCGACGCCGAGCACGGTGGCCAACGGTCAGCAGCAAGAGCAGAAACAAGAAACATCCGCCGCTCATCTCCCCCCCCCCTTTCCGTCCCCCCACCCTGTCCCCTTGTCAGGTTCGTACCGTCTTGTCTGTAACGTGGTCCGTAGAGGTGTGTTAGAAGTGTCTACACTACCGACACACTTTATTGAAGTGTGGTCGGTACCGCAAGCCGGGAAATCTCCCGGCTTGCTAGTGGCCGCCCCTCGGCGTGCCGCGCGTCATAGACGCGCGGTCACGTGTCATCGGGAGCGTGCGCCCGCTGCACGCGTGTCCAGGGGCTCCCCGAGGGAGCCCTGGTGTCCCGCGATCGCGGGACAGCGGCAGGGGGTTCCGGGGGACCCGGCGGACCCGGCAGCGGTAGGGAGAACGCACCGATCGGAGGGCGCTCTTCCGCTGCTTCGGCGTGCGCCCGTCACACTCGGGCGCGCGCCAGGCTACTGCTGCGGCACAGAACGGGCAAATGCTCGAATAAACTGTGCCGCAGCAGTATATATGTGATTGTTTACAATTGGAACCGATACATCGGGCTGTGTTACATTGGTTGTACTTGCAATTTCCAATAAAAAATTTAAGTTGAAAAAAAAAAACATCTGCGCAAATTGTTGATAATAGTACAAACAGTGCCATTCACTGGCCAACAAAATATATTTATATTGTCTCTTTTCGTTCTCTGTATTCATTCTTTATTATTTTTGTCTGCAGACACACAATCTTTAGAGTTTCCCATCATTCCCTGTTACAGCAATCAAATTTAATTGACCTGTACAATACTTCTGATACAATAATCAAATTTAATTGACCTGTACAATACTTCGGCTACAGAAATCAAATTTAATTGACCTGTACAATACTTCGGCTACAGCAATCAAATTTAATTGACCTGTACAATAATTCGGCTACAGAAATCAAATTTAATTGACCTGTACAATTTAGTGTTACAATAATCAGCGCAAGTTGATTACGTACAACTCTTTTGGCATGTTGTTGTTCTGAATAGTGTTAATATGCAAATAAAGATCTGTCACGAGACTGCTCCCCAATCATATATTCTCACCATAACTATAACAAAAGAAAAAACTTGAATCACTTCAGCAGGTCCAACTCAGTCCTGATAAACCTTATACTTTTATAACATGAATACAGATAAGACCTTCTAACCAGATATCCATGAACTCACTTGGTATGTTAATGACAAGACAGAGCAAATGTACAATCAGGGACCCGTCCTGCTCAGACAACAATTTTTTTTATCACAACCCAGGACGGTCTGAAAACAATCCTTTAAGCATACAAACACTAACCTTCATCACCAAATCACCAAAACTTTTAATGGGACTCTCACCTTAGCCCCTAACAACTCTTAACACTCTTACACTTTAAAATGAATACAGGAACAGAGAATAATAAACTCAATTGATAAAGATTTTCCGTCACTCAGAGAAACACCCTTTAAGGACCAGCTCTCTACACAGCACTCAAACAATTTTAAACTCAGGTTTTCCTCAAAAAGGTGCCTTTTACCTTGATTCTTATGAGTGCTCAGGTTTGAGTGACTGAGGAATGGCCTGTCCAGGTGCTCTGCATCCGAGATATTGGAAACCATCCTCTGCTACCATCTGTAAAAGCTGTAAAAATGTTACAACAAAGATTCAGTTATCAAATGAGTTTATTCAGAGTGCACACAGTGGAGACAGCTTCAAAACAAAAAGCTCTCCCTTAGATAACACGGTATGCCATATATTTATATCCTAAAAACTAAAGCTCCACCCCTTTATGGGGGGCTTGCACGTCACTAAATATGACCTCATTTTGTAATACATAAAAATACTAAAGCTGATGTCATTTTGTAATACATAATAATACTGAATAAAAATGTAAGCTAAAAATCATTATGGGGTTAAATGTGATGTTAGTTCTTCCACTTGGCACATTGTATGAGAAACAGTTTATCTTAGACTACTAACGAGGCTTTCTCATAATATCTGGCCTGTTCACACTTTCAATTTGAAGCTGATTGGATGAGGAAAGATCAATAAAGTCAGCTAGGAGCGAAAACATTCCATTCTCTCTTTCACACAGATTTCTTCACATCGAAAGATGACTTTAAAACTCACAAAGAAAGTTCAAGGGAACCAGTCCCAATTAGTAGGGCTCAGCAGCAAAAAGGACACTTGTATGTAATTCAAATGTGATAATCACTTGAAGTAGGGAATAGAGCTATGATTGAAGCTACGTGAGACTCATGAGAACCTGTGTGTATTGTAACTCCTGTATGACTTGATGAATGGAGCAGTATGTAGGTCTCTATAAGGTGGTGACAGACCTATATATATACCATAATGGTCATGTCTACCATCTCACTGAAACAAACTGCAACAAAAATACAAATGTCCTGGAGTAAAACAGGTATAGTACTCACTCATGTAGCAGCTCAGCCCTGTATGGTGCGTGCATCATTAAAGAGGGAAGACGGTCCATGAGGTCCAAAAACGGAGCACAGCAGTTACAAAGAAAGGGGGTTACAAATTAGTACAAACGATTAAAAAAACTTTAATGTAAGGTAAGTGGGGGGTACAGAACTACTCTGACGCGTTTCGGGAACAAATCCTTTTGTCAAAGAGGGATTTGTTCCCGAAACGCGTCAGAGTAGTTCTGTACCCCCCACTTACCTTACATTAAAGTTTTTTTAATCGTTTGTACTAGTTTGTAGCCCCCTTTCTTTGTAACTGCTGTGCTCTGTTTCTGGACCTCATGGACCGTCTTCCCTCTTAAAACTCACAAAGACAAGACAAGATGGCGGACTAAAATAGTCAAACATAATGGCTGCTTTGACCCTAATGCTGTTACTCAGACCCCCTAATGTCTCAACTTCATCAGTGGTGTTTGTGCTGATATGCTGTGTTTGGTTTTCGACAATGTGGCGCTGTGCATTATGGCTAAACATCTCCACTCTTGTCTCATCTGTTCAAAGGACATTGTTCCAGAAGTCTTGTGGTTTGTTCAGATGCAACTTTGCAAACCTAAGCCGTGCTGCCATGTTCTTTTTAGAGAGAAGAGGCTTTCTCCTGGCAACCCTTCCAAACAAACCATACTTGTTCAGTCTTTTTCTAATTGTACTGTCATGAACTTTGTCATGAACTTTAACATTTAACATGCTAACTGAGGCCTGTAGAGTCTGAGATGTAACTCTTGTTTTTTTTGCAATTTCTCTGAGCATTGCACGGTCTGACTTTGGGGTGAATTTGCTGGAACATCCAATCCTGGGAAGATTGGCAACTGTCTTGAATGTTTTCCACTTTTGAATAATCTTTCACACTGTAGAATGATGGACTTTATATTGTTTGGAAATGGCCTTATAACCCTTCTGTGGTACGCCTGTGCTGCCCGCAGACCAGACCCATCCCTTATACTGAGGTGGGGATGTATATATACACGCACCCACAGCAGAAGGAGCTTTGTCCGGAGTGTGGTGTTTTGGCGTTGCCAGGCCAGGTGAAAATAGCTGTAGCAATACTTGCCGGTACCGGTACAAGAAGAGACATTGTGTAGCCGTTAGCCAAGGTCAGGGAGAGGAGAGATCCGGAAGGTCGGTGTCCAAGCTGAGGTCGAGGGGCATGAGAAGCAGCGAGGTCAAGTGAGAGCCAAGGTCCAGAGCCAGAAAGTGAAGTCCGCCAAGCTGGGTCGTAACCTGAATAACAAAGAGAAGAGAGAGAGAGAGCCAGCATAGACATTCGCTAGTGAAACTATGTCGAGCAATGAGTGAGTGGCAAGACAGGCAATATATAGTGCAGCTGACCAATCAGGATTTGGGGCAGGCCTGGAGGAGTGTGTGGAGCTGTCCGGGATAGGTCCCCTTGATTGGTAGGCAGGTGAGCAAGTTTGGTCTGGGGAAATAGCCTGTACGTTAGTTGGGGGCGTGGTTTCACTGCTAGTGCAGTGAATAAATTATCTTCACCCGGCACGCGCTGTCTACGCGCGCACCCAGGACAAAAGCAGCTGAGTGAGAGGGAAGAGACTGCGGAGCAGAGGCGAGCCGCCGGAGACGGCGGGGACACCCCAGAGCAACGGGATGTGGCTGGCGCCGGCGAGGGGTTCGTCTTATGGCAGCGGGAGCAGCAGGAGGTAACGGAGATTTGCGCTGCGGCTGCCGAGACCCCCTAGTCCTCACAGTACCCCCCCCTTCAGGGTCGACCTCAGGACGATCCTCCCATGGTTTGGATGGAAACTTCTTTCGGAAGCGTTTAAGAAGCCCTGGTGCATGAATGTCTTTAAGAGGTACCCATGACCTCTCTTCGGGTCCAAAGCCCTTCCAATGGACCAAGAATTTAGCTTTACCTCTCGAGAGGCAGGGATCCAGTATAGCTTGAACCTCGTACTCTTCGTTGCCCTGTATAATCACAGGGTCAGGTTTAAGAATGTGGCTCGGAAAGAGAGGACTGGAGATAAACGTCTTGAGAAGGGATGTGTGAAAAACATTAGGAATTCTCATGCTTTAGGGTTATTGAAGACGGAAGGCCACCGGGTTTACCTGCTCCATGATAGGAAATGGGCCCAGAAACCTAGGTGCCAATTTAGGGGAAGGGGTTTTTAGGTGGATATTCTTGGAACACAACCAAACCCTATCCCCTGGCTTGTAATTGGGTGCAGGTCAGCGACGACGGTCAGCCTGGATTTTAGAAGTCAGGGAGGCCTTTTTAAGTGCCGATTGAATTCTAGTCCAAGAGTCCTGTAGGAGGGAGATGCGTTCATCCATGGCTGGTACTCCAGAGGAGATATTGGAAATAGGCAGGCTTGCCGGGTGGAATCCGTAATTAATACAGAAAGGTGTTTCCCGAGTGGATTAATTCCTGGAGGAATTAAAGGCATACTAAACCCAGGGGAGTAATTCCGACCAGTCTCCTTGGAGTCAGAGACGAAACACCTCAAGTACTTCTCGAGAGATTGATTAACCCTCTCAGTCTGCCCATTGGATTGAGGGTGATATCCAGACGAAAAGGAAGAAGAAATGCCCAGACTTCTGGTGAAGGTCTTACAGAATCTGGAAACAAAGTGATAGCCTCTGTCCGATACGATGGATGTGGAAATGCCATGGATCCGGAAAATCTCTCTGGAGAAAATATCGGCAAGGGCGGGTGAGGAGGGTAATCCTTTGAGAGGAACAAAATGTGCCATCTTGGAAAACCGATCCAACACTACTGGAATGGTGTTCATGCCCTTCGACCTAGGCAATTCGACAATAAAGTCCATGAATATGTGGGACCAGGGGCGCTCCGGAATGGGTAAAGCAAAAGAAGACCATGGGGTCTCTGACGAGGAATCTTATTGCATGCACATACCAGACAAGCCCGAGTAAATTCAAGGATGGACTTGGCCATATTGGGCCACCAAAAGGTGCGACGGATGAGATCCAAAGTTTTTTTGTACCCTGGATGTCCTGCCAAATGGGAAGCGTGCCCTCAATCCAGAATCTCATGAATAAACCTGGGCTCTATGTCCTTCGGTACCTCAAGGTCACTAGGCAGATGTTTTTGAGATTTGATGATCCTTTCAAGATTTTTGAAAGCAGCGACCGCGAGGATCTTCTGCTTGGGACGGATGGACTCGGTACTTTTCTCCGGTCTCTCTTCAGAAGAATATTGCCTAGAGAGGGCATCCGCCTTGATGTTCATGGTGCCGGGAATGTACACTGGCGACACACTTTATTCGAGCTCGGCTAGTCCCACGAATTCGGGTATACTCGGGTGTATTGAGGTTTGTGACTGTTTTCTGCCCGAGTGCATTGCGTTATTTTCCAGGCAGGGATTGAAGCATTTTATTCCCGCTGGCTGCAATACTGCACAGTATATATATATATACTGCATTACAATTCATGAATTTATGCCATCTGGTAGACACGTGAAGCATTGCAGCCTATTAAATCCTAATCATTATCATTTAACAGATCAGCCGCCCGTCAGCCAGGCATGAACCATGGCTGGGAAGGCAAACGCAACGGGGCTTGTCAGAGGTGAGGAGCGGTGCATTCCAGGTATCTGCCAGGTACATACTGGGTATTTGCTCGAATAAAGTGTGTCGCAGCAGTAGGACAAAATAAAATTAAACCTGGAGAAAAATAACGACCAGCGGGCTTGGTGGCGGGCACTCTCGATGTATAACAAATTTTTATGGTCCGTGAGAATTGTGAACGGCTCTTTTGACCCCTCCAGTAGATACCTCCATTCCTGAAGAGCCAACTTGACGGCCAAAAGTTCCCCATTGCCCACGTCATAGTTACTCTCAGCTGGAGAAAACTTCTTAAAGAAAAAACCACAAGGGTGAAGTTTATCCTGAGGAGAAAATCTCTGGGATAGGACTGCACCGGCCCGCAGTCTGAAGCGTCTACCTCTAAGGCGAATGGAAAATTGGTATTCGGGTGTCGGAGGATGGGAGCTGAGACAAATGCTTGTTTCAATGTCTTGAAAGCCATGACTGCCTCTGGTGACCAAGACGAAAGATCAGACCCTTTTTGGGTTAGCGCCATGATCGGCGCGATGATGGTGGAAAAGTAGCGAAAAAATTTCCGATAATAATTGGAAAATCCTAGAAACCGCTGAATAGACTTGAGGGAATCGCGTTACGGCCAATCCACTACGGCTTTCAGTTTCTCAGGATCCATGGCCAATCCCCTGTTGGAAATAATATACCCAAGAAAGGAGGTGGTAGACTGGTGATAGAGGCACTTCTCCATCTTGGCAAACAAGCGGTTCTCTCGGAGGCGGAATAGAACAAACTTCGTATGGATAACATGGTCCTGTAGATTCTTAGAAAAAATAAGAATGTCGTCCAGGTAAACAATTATAAAACAGTTAAGGACATCCTGAAAAATGTCATTGATAAAGTCCTGAACAACCGCTGGAGCGTTGCATAAGCCGAAGGGCATCAGAAGATATTTGTTGTGGCCGCTACGGGTGTTGAAGGCGGTCTTCCACTTGTCGCCCTTCCGGATGCGAATGAGATTATAAGCACCGTGAAGATCGAGCTTGGAAAACAGGTAAGCACCTTGAAGTCTATCGAAGAGTTCAGAGATGAGTGGGAGTGGGTAGCGGTTCTTCACCAAAATGTGCTTTTGTACCCGGTAGTCTATACACAGTCTGAGACTACCGTCTTTCTTTTTAACGAAAAAGAATCCAGCCCCCGCTGGCGAATTGGAGTGCCGTATGAAGCCTCGCTTCAAGTTCTCGCAAATATATTCGTCCATGGCTTCCATCTCAGGCAGAGAGAGGGGGTAGGATTTAGACTTGGGCAATGTATATCCAGGTACAAAGTCTATCTGACAATCGTATGATCGGTGTGGAGGTAGTAGCTCGGATTGTGTTTTGCTGAAGACATCCAGAAAATCTGCGTATGGGGCGGGTATACCTCCCTTAGGGTTGGATGTATTAGTCAGCAGTTTAGGCTGAAGTAGAGCTGGTGGGGAAGACTCCTCTGACCTTGACCTCCAGACAATGGGAACTTGGGATGTCCAATTGATGTGCGGGTTGTGTTTCTGCAACCAAGGTAAGCCAAGAGTGACCGGTGTTCCAGGAGCATGGATTACATCAAAGACCAGGGTTCCTTGTGGGAATGGGAAGAAAGGGCGAGGGGGCAAGTCTCCAAGAAGATATATGCCAGGGTGAGCGGAAGGTCGTCAATCCCGACCAAGGCAACGGGAGACTTCTTCCTAACGAGTGGAATCTGGTTCTGTTCAGAGAAGGTCTGGTCCATGAAATTTCCTCCTGCGCCGGAATCGATAAATGCTGCTGTGGCGGTGCTGAAGGTAGGGCCAGAGAGGGAGACGGGAATGGGTAATTTCTTGGGAAGTTCCCTCCTGGACAGGGGACAAGGAGATTTAGCACCCAGGGAGGGCCCTTCGTACTCGCTGGGCTTGGTCATTTCCCGGACGTAATGGACATTCACGGACCAGATGCTCGGAGGATCCACAGTAGTAACATGAGCCACCGGCTTGGCGACACTGTCGCATTGATGCCCGGGAACGCTTGACTCCAAGTTGCATTGGCTCCAGAGCGGGGAGATGGCAGGTCCCGTGGTAGAAGAGAACCTGGGAAAAGGGGCACGAAAAGGCATGAACCGGGGGTGTTGGCGTTCAGTGCGGCGTACCTGAAGACGTTGATCCACACGAGTGGCCTGGGAGATGAGTTCTTCCAGAAGTCCTGGCCTGGGTTGTGAAGCGAGTTCGTCCTTCACAGAATATGTTAATCCACGCCAGAAGACCGAGACTAAGGCCTCCTGGTCCCATTGTGTCTTGGCCGCTATGGTCCTAAACTCCAAGGCATACTGGGACACGGACCGATGTCCCTGTTAAAGCTGAAGCAAAGAGTCAGAAGCAGTTTCTTGGCATGCGGGGGCGTCGAATACTGTCGAAAATGTCTCGTCAAAAGGCAGCATAATCTCGGGTGATTTCGGGGATGTAGTTCCCAGATCGGGGAGGCCCATGCCAGCGCTTTTCCAGTGAGCAGGCTGTAACATATGCCACCTTCTTACGACCAGTGGAATACTGCTGCGGGGCCATCTCAAACTGGATCTCGCATTGATTAAGAAATCCACGACAGGCGTGTGGATCCCCCGCGTATGGCTTGGGTGCCGGAATCTTCGGGCCTGTAGAGGTGGTGGGCACCGGTTCTACCTGCGCCAGAGGTGCGGCCATAGGTGGTGCCAGAAATGAAAATTCCTGTACCTTTTGAGTGAGGAGAGCCATCTGATCAGTTAAGGCCTGGATTTGTTGATACATGGCCGTCATCATAGAGGCCAGATCAGTCTGGTCTGTGTCTTGTGGGCTCGACATAATGTTACGCCGGTGCTGCCCGCAGACCAGACCCGTCCCTTATACTGAGGTGGGGACGTATATATACACGCACCTGCAGCAGAAGGAGCGTGTCCGGAGTGTGGTGTTTTGGCGTTGTCAGGCCAGGTGAAAAGAGCTGTAGCAATACTTGCCGGGACTGGTAAAAGAAGAGACGTCGTGTAGCCGTTAGCCAAGGTCAGGGCGAGGAGAGATCCGGAAGGTCGGTGTCCAAGCTGAGGTCGAGGGGCATGAGAAGCAGCGAGGTCAAGTGAGAGCCGAGGTTCAGAGCCAGAGTGAAGTCCGCAAGCCGGGTTGTAACCTGAATAACGAAGAGAAGAGAGAGAGAGCCAGCATAGACATCCGCTAGAGAAACTATGTTGAGCAATGAGTGAGTTGCAAGACAGGCAATATATAGTGCGGCTGACCAATCGGGAGTGGGGGCAGGCCTGGAGGAGTGCGTGGAGCTGTCCCTGATAGGTCCCCATGATTGGCAGGCAGGTGAGCAAGTTTGGTCTGGGGAAATAGCCTGTATGTTAGTTGGGGGCGTGGTTTCACTGCTAGTGTAGTGAATAAATTATCTTCACCCGGCACGCGCTGTCCACGCACGCGCCCGGGACTATTGGCAGCCGCGTGAGAGGGAAGAGACTGCGGAGCAGAGGCGGGCCGCCGGAGACGGCGGGGACACCCCAGGGCAACGGGAGGTGGCTGGCGCCGGCGAGGGGGACGTCTTACGGCAGCGGGAGTGTGGCAGGACGGCCTGTAGCCGAGGTCAGGGAACAGTCCACACGTATAGTTTCAGGATAATGAATACGTTCAGTGGCTTTATTTCTCCACAGCAAACATAACACGCGGGTACACTGTCCCTTTAAACAAAACAAACACTGCTCCACATTGGGAGATCTGACTAACACACCAGGCCTATCTAGCAGGCTGGCTGGCTAGACCATAACCATAAGTGTACTTTAAGCAGTCAGGAAAACAAAAGAACAATCCTTACTTTGGTTAAAGTAGTGACTTTGGTAAAATCCCTCTTGCTGACAGCTCACATAGCAGTGTGCTCTGGTCTAAGACAGGCAGCTACTGCCAGTAACACGATCCTTTTCTACCTTGCTGGCTATCAGGTGTCAGCTTACCTCCTGATTGAACCTTCTGAGTTAACCTTCTGAGTGCTGGATGCAGCACTCAGACATATGTTTCCCAGGCATAACTGATAGGGGTTGACTTCACCCTGTCACATACCTCCCCTGTTTGTGTGTGGCTAGGGTCCCACACGGCTGAAGCCCGACCCTCCACTCCTTCTCTTGACAAAAAATCAGCATTTCCATGGTCCTTTCCTGGTCTATGCTGAATATCAAAAGAGAAGGGTTAGAGGGCCATGTACCACCTGGTCAACCTTGAGTTGTGTCCTTCATGGTGTTTAACCACTTCATGGGCGCATGGTCAGTGACCAGGGTGAAGTGTACTCCGGTGACATAATGTCTCAAGGCCTCAATTGCCCATTTTACAGCGAGGCACTCCTTCTCAATGACGGAATACCTCACTTCCCTTGGGAACAGCTTCCGGCTGATGAACAGTATGGGGTGTTCAACACCATCAAATTGCTGGGACAGCACTGCTCCCAGTCCTACCTCTGAGGCATCCGTCTGGATGATGAAGGGCTCTTTTAAATCTGGGCTCCGAAGAGCGGGGCCCTCTGACAGGCACTTTTTTAGCATGTCAAAGGCGTCTTGGCACTCCCAAGACCATTTAACTGGGGTCGGGGCACTCTTTTTTGTCAGATCTGTTAGGGGTGCAGAAATTTCTGAAAAATTGGGGATAAACCGCCTGTAATACCATGCTAACCCCAAAAGGGAGCGGACCTGTGTCTTTGTCTGTGGGGTGGGGACTTCCGTTATGGCGGCCACCTTGCTAGCTAGTGGCCTTACTATTCCTCCCCCAACGGCATAGCCCAAGTATTTTGTAGTGGACTTACCCAGGGCACATTTTTTTGGATTTGCAGTGAGCCCTGCTTCTCTTAAGGACGTTAGGACTGCCCTTAACCTTTTTATATGAGACTGCCAGTGTCTGCTATAGATGACAATGTCATCCAAGTAGGCCACGGCATATGCCCTATGGGGTCGTAGTACCTTGTCCATTAATCTTTGGAACGTGGCTGGAGCCCCATGTAACCCAAATGGCATAGTGACGAATTGGTATAAACCGAGAGGGGTGGCGAAGGCAGTTTTGCATTTGGATTCTTCCGCTAGAGGTATCTGCCAATATCCTTTCGTGAGATCTAGGGTGGAGATATACTCTGCTTTACCAAGCGAGTCAAGCAACTCATCCACCCTAGGCATTGGGTATGCATCAAATCTGGATACAGCATTTACCTTTCGCAGATCCACGCAAAAACCTCACCTTCCCATCTGGTTTAGGGACCAACACTATAGGGCTACACCATTCGCTGTGGGACTCCTCGATCACGCCCAATTCCAACATGTCTATTATCTCCCTCTCTACCAGGTCTTTTCGGCCCTCTGGCAATCTATATGGACGGGACCGTACTTTTACGCCAGGTTCTGTCTCAATCCTATGGGACACTAAATCAGTCTGCCCTGGCAGTTCAGAAAAAACATCTGGGAACTGGTCACATAATTCTAGTAGGTCTGACCTTTGTTCCGTTGTTAACTGCCCTCCCATGGGAACCTGATGGTAATTGTACGTACTACCCTTTGGAAGCTGTGGACCCAAATCCGTCTCTCCTTCCCGAGGGTGGATGAACAGAGGTCTCATCGTTTTCCAGGGTTTCAGGAGGTTTACGTGGTAGATTTGTTTACCGTTCCTGGACCCTGGTTGAGAGATCTCATAGTTCACCTCCCCGGTGCGGCGGAGAACTTGGAAAGGACCCTGCACTTCGCAAGGAGTTTACTCTCGGAGGTCGGTAGTAATAGCATCACTTGGTCCCCAGGTTGGAAGACCCTCAAGCGAGCATTTTGGTTGTACTGCCTTTCTTGACGTTCTTGAGCAGATTGTAGGTTTTCCTTAGCAAACCGACCTATCATGTCTAGGCGGTTTCTAAGGTCCATGACATACTGAAGGGTATTCTTGGAGGGGGAGGACTCCTCCTCCGAGGATTCCTTCAGTAGGTCGAGAATACCCCGAGGTTGGCGTCCATATAGGAGCCAATTCCACACGCTGATTGGCTGAAATACCTTGTGACACAGTGGCCATCTTGGATTTACTGACGTCATGTTAAAGGTAAATGAAGCACAGCCATTCTGATTGGCTGGCATCATTCCCTTTAAGTGACGTCACAGCAAAAAAAAATTTTTAAGTCTGCACATGGTTTTAACAGCCAATCAGGTGGCTGTTAACCATTGTGAGGGTAAATGTGACGTCACAAGCCATATTTAAGGCCGTGACGCCTCATTTGAGCCCAAGAAGCCGACGAGACAGCATCGGCTGGGATTTAACATGGGGTTTTATGGATTGACAGATGAAGAAAGAAGATAAAGAACAACAAGAAATGGTTACAGATGAAGATAGAAGACGGTGAGTAAAGAAAGAAAAAAGAAGTTTGGGGTACCTGAGCCGGATCCTGATGGATGATGGCATCGGATGCTGTTGGAGGCCTTCAAGGTACGTGAGCTTCCTGTTACCCCGGGAGTCGGAGGGCCACCGCTTCAAATGGTAAGTAAGATATTCTATGTTTGTAAATGTCTCTTTTTACAGGTCTATTTTTTGGGTGTGTTTTTTGATTTTTTGGGGGAGGCACATTGACTGATAATATCTTCGGGTACAGATTAATACATTATTATGCCAATATTTGGGGGGCATTTCTCGCTTGTTATTGCATTTAATGATGTGGAAGTGATTGTTTGTTTATGGTAAATGTATTAAAAGGTTTGCGATTGGTGTTCGCTTGTACTTAAAGTTATATTATGTTAGCTAATGTGTTTTATGGATACTTCAGAGATAGTTTTAATGTATTTATTTGTCTTTTAATGGTTACATTAATTAATGTAGGATTAATTCATTGTTTACATTGGTTAGTGTTACTCTTCATTTTGAGTTGCTTTAGGGATTAATTGGTTTGATCAGGTAATGGTTTAATTAATTCATTGTTGATGTAATTGCTTCTATTGATTGGATTAGCTGGCTTCTGATTTTATTTAGTGAAGTGTGTTCTTTGGGAGTATAGTTAGGTTTTATTACTGTGTGTCTTGTGTATTACTGTATTTTTATTAGGGTGCTCATTGAGTGCTATAGAGGCTTATCATGCCCATATTATTATTATATGGGTATGATGTACCACTATACTACTCAATGGGTATAGGGTGGGTATAGTAAGTCTGGGATGGGTGCTTAGGCCTCACGGGTCAGGGTGGGTTAACCCCTTAATAACTATAGCGGTAACCGCCAAGGTGATTAAGGGGTTAGGGACCATTAGAATGTATTTTTTTTCAATATATGCTTTCTGGCAACGGAGGACAGAGGGACCTGCTTTTGTGGTAAGTATAACTATATTTATTTATTTTATTTATGTATGCGACTGCAGTGTTTAATAATGGGCAAATAATATATTATCCATATCTGGATAATAGTTAATTTGCCCATTATTGTACTGTATGGATTTGGGCAGAGGGGGGGGGGGGCGTGTATTTATGTGTTTTTACATATTTATTTAAATATCCATTCCTTTAATAGTGTAGAGGTGTAGGGGGTCTCCGGAGCTGAACCACGTTTATGTCCGGGGACCCCCTGCTTCCTGAGATACAGGCCTCTTTATGGGGTGCCGGTAACCCTCTGCATTGAAATGTACCGCGTCACGTGACCGGGACATTTCCTTGCATAGGAGATACCGGCACCCCATAAAGAGGCCTGTATCTCGGGAAGCAGGGGGTCCCCGGACATAAAACCAATGTGGTTCAGCTCCGGAGACCCCCTACACCTCTACACTATTAAAGGAATGGATATTTAAATAAATAATTTTCGGGCGACATTTCCGCTGGGAGAGGCGGCTCTCTCAGAGCAGCTCTCTCTGCAGCAGAAATGAATCGCTGGTTTTTGCCTTTTCAGAGGCTCGATGCTGTCGCTGGCAGCAACTCGCCAGGTTTGGCCATTCTGCTATCACAGGTATTCGAGCCTTTCTGAATACCGTGATAGCAACGAGATGAATGTTCTCTGAATAAGGCCCTAAGTCACTTATCAATACATCTAATTTTTCACTAGTCAAACCCAGACACCCTCACTACTGGCTAGGAGTCCTGTTATCAGAATTTTTGCACTAGAAAACACGCCTATTCATGTTTTTGTCAGGTTAAGTACCCCTGTGGTTAGGGCCCTTGCAGTTTCGGATAAGACACCTTGTGCTCCTAAGGTGTCTGTCATTAAGAGTTTTCATAGTTCCTACTTGCTGCTTGTTGTCTCTCAGGTCCCTGTCACTGAAGTACAGACTTCAGCTTCTGATGTTAGCTTCCCTCCTGCCACTACCCTGGCTCTGCCTTTTTCTCAAGCTCCTGATATGAATATCCCAAAGCCTATTCCTGATTCCCAGACAATACTATCTCCCACTGAGGGTTTCCCAGTAGTTGAGAGTCCCACTGATGATTGCTTCTCTGCCCCTGCTAAACCATGGTTTTCTCCCTCGGAACCTTCTGTTGCCCCTGTTATTTCCTCTCAGTTGGAAATACTCTGTACGTATCGCAAGTTTTCGGTCTCTATGCCTGGTTTACTGCTTGCCTTGTCACCTTCCATACCAATACCGGGAAATGCTTCCACCCACTCTATACCCTCACTAACCATTACTTGGGAAACTTCTGGAAGAAAAGTCCCTCGCAAATTCCAACATGCAGTGGCCAGCCAAGACTTTGTCTGTCCCGAAGGTCGCCCTGGTATATTTGATCAACTATCAAGGCCGCTTATCCTAAATTCTGGTCCCTTTACTAAGGACTGGGCTTCCAGTGGGGGTTCTTCTGCCGTTTCTGCTCCGGAACCCTCTGGTTATTCACAGCCTTGGATTCCCAAGCCATTTCGCGGGGCGAGCCACGTACCAATGATGTCTCTTTCACCACTCTCATATCCTAGAACAGTACTCACCAAGGAACTGCTCGTTTACGGATCCCCTTTCCACCTAAAAAACTTTAGGAACAACTCAGTGTCCCCGAGACCCTTGGATGGGCCTGTCTGGCCGCAGTTCTCACCGGGGGGTGGGGGTACACAAAGGAGTGACCACGATTCTCTAGACCACGACTCTACCCCCAATCCTAGATGGTTCAGGAACAATTCCTGGTCCCCCAACTCTATGAGTGGTATTGTTCGCCCGGAGGTCTCGCGTGAAGGGGGGGGTACTGTAAGGAATCCGCTCCTCGGTTTACTGTTTGCCTTACCTTGCAGAATGTGCAGTCCTGGAACACTTCACCTGATATCTACAGCAGCCTGGATTCACTCACCAAAGCAATACTGCCACACGCCCATTCTGCCATTGGTTCACTGACCTTTAAGTACTGCTTTCCCACAATGCTCCCTGCCGAGCATAGTCCTTTCTGGATGTCACTAACTGTTCTGCCACAAGCCCCTGGCTTGTTCTCCTGGTTTCCTGAGACCAGCTGCTATTGTCCTGCAGCAGTCTGTTCCTGTCTCCTGTGCTGAAGCTGAGTACTCTCCTTGTTGTCTGCAGCTACAGGTTTCCTAAGGCCGGCTGCTGTTGTCATGCAGCGGTCTGCTCCAGTCTCCTGTACTGTAGCTGAGTACTCTCCTTGTTGACTTCAGCTCCTTGTTTCCTGTGACCGGCTGCTATATTAACGCAGTGGTCTTTTCCTGTCGCCTGTGCTGAAGCGGAGGTTTCCCCTGTGTTTCTTCAGCTTCCTGGTTCCTGGGGCCTGCTGCTCTTTCCCTATTGCAGAGGCCTTGTCCTGGTTCCTGCGCTGAAATGGAGGATTCCCCAGCCCGCTCAGGACTCTTGCGCTGAAGCACTGGTTTCCCAGTGCAGCTAGGCGGTGTGCTACTCTGGTCTGCCTACTACCTCCTGAGACCAGTACCATGGGCCATGGTCGCCGCACGCGCAGATGCCACTCCCGCGCTCCTAAGCAGAAGCGGGGCTCTCCTGACTACCTGTTGCCGAACTCCTGCTTGAACAACGTTTACCCTGATGTCTCCTGTCCTGACCCTGGCTTGTCCAGCGACGATACTGTCTTCTCCTATCCTGATCCTGCTACGTACGACTACGAACTGCGCAATCCAGATCAGCCTGCGCGGTCTAAGGTCGGTGCTTTTACAACCCCACCTCAGCCCCGCTGTCCGACCAAGGTTTGTGGCAAGCACAACCGTGACAGTTTCATGATGTCACCATGTATGCCTGAAACAGAAAGTGAATCCCTGCGCTTCTCCCATAGGGATAGCAATCAATGGGGAATATATATATATATATATGTATGGTTTAAATACCTATAAGAAAAAAGGAGACTTTTGGTATACATCCTTTGATCAAATAATGCCAAGCCTGCTAACCACGTCAAGGTAAGTCTCTTTAGCAGGTCCCTACGCTAAATGCGTACTAGTGTTATGTGAAATAAGCCCAGAAGGGGTTAAAATATCAAAGCATATGCTTGTATAACCTAGTGCAATTAAAAACTGGTATATACCAGTACAGGTACTCACATGTAAGTGAAGTGAAATATGGGGACCTTACTAGGAGATTATATACCTAGAAGAGGAGGGGCTGGCCTGCCACAAACTGCTCAATAAGCAGTTGCAGGTGATTGGCTAAATATATTCAATTACACCATAGTAGTGTTGCCCTCTAGGAGCGTGCTGCAAAGGATTAAAATCAGCCCAACAAATAATGTAAAACAAATATAATCACTGCGCTTCTCCATGTAAAGAGCATGCAGCTAGTGAAGGAAATGGCCATACAAATGTGCAAAACAGAAAGTGAATCCCTGCGCTTCTCCCATAGGGATAGCAATCAATGGGGAATATATATATATATGTATGGTGTAAATACCTATAAGAAAAAAGGAGACTTTTGGTATACATCCTTTGATCAAATAATGCCAAGCCTGCTAACCACGTCAAGGTAAGTCTCTTTAGCAGGTCCCTACGCTAAATGCATACTAGTGTTATGTGAAATAAGCCCAGAAGGGGTTAAAATATCAAAGCATATGCTTGTATAACCTAGTGCAATTAAAAACTGGTATATACCAGTATAGGTACTCACATGTAAGTGAAGTGAAATATGGGGACCTTGCTAGGAGATTATATACCTAGAAGAGGAGGGGCTGGCCTGTCACAAACTGCTCAATAAGCAGTTGCAGGTGATTGGCTAAATATATTCAATTACACCATAGTAGTGTTGCCCTCTAGGAGCGTGCTGCAAAGGATTAAAATCAGCCCAACAAATAATGTAAAACAAATATAATCACTGCGCTTCTCCATGTAAAGAGCATGCAGCTAGTGAAGGAAATGGCCATACAAATGTGCAAAACAGAAAGTGAATCCCAGTGCTTCTCCCATAGGGATAGCAATCAATGGGGAATATATATATATATATGTATGGTGTAAATACCTATAAGAAAAAAGGAGACTTTTGGTATAATCCTTTGATCAAATAATGCCAAGCCTGCTAACCACGTCAAGGTAAGTCTCTTTAGCAGGTCCCTACGCTAAATGCATACTAGTGTTATGTGAAAAAAGCCCAGAAGGGGTTAAAATATCAAAGCATATGCTTGTATAACCTAGTGCAATTAAAAACTGGTATATACCAGTACAGGTACTCACATGTAAGTGAAGTGAAATATGTGGACCTTGCTAGGAGATTATATACCTAGAAGAGGAGGGGCTGGCCTGCCACAAACTGCTCAATAAGCAGTTGCAGGTGATTGGCTAAATATATTCAATTACACCATAGTAGTGTTGCCCTCTAGGAGCGTGCTGCAAAGGATTAAAATCAGCCCAACAAATAATGTAAAACAAATATAATCACTGCGCTTCTCCATGTAAAGAGCATGCAGCTAGTGAAGGAAATGGCCATACAAATGTGCAAAACAGAAAGTGAATCCCTGCGCTTCTCCCATAGGGATAGCAATCAATGGGGAATATATATATATATGTATGGTGTAAATACCTATAAGAAAAAAGGAGACTTTTGGTATACATCCTTTGATCAAATAATGCCAAGCCTGCTAACCACGTCAAGGTAAGTCTCTTTAGCAGGTCCCTACGCTAAATGCATACTAGTGTTACAGTATGTGAAATAAGCCCAGAAGGGGTTAAAATATCAAAGCATATGCTTGTATAACCTAGTGCAATTAAAAACTGGTATATACCAGTACAGGTACTCACATGTAAGTGAAGTGAAATATGGGGACCTTGCTAGGAGATTATATACCTAGAAGAGGAGGGGCTGGCCTGCCACAAACTGCTCAATAAGCAGTTGCAGGTGATTGGCTAAACATATTCAATTACACCATAGTAGTGTTGCCCTCTAGGAGCGTGCTGCAAAGGATTAAAATCAGCCCAACAAATAATGTAAAACAAATATAATCACTGCGCTTCTCCATGTAAAGAGCATGCAGCTAGTGAAGGAAATGGCCTTTCTTAACCAGTCTCTTTTTCCGCACGTCTCTGTTTACGTGTCTTTGGGACGTGGTGTCTCCGGGGGAAAATCTCTGGGGAAAAAGGAAACAAGTCTCCGGGCTTCTCCGGAACCAGAGAAGTAGGCTCCGTAGGAGTAGGGGCCAACACTGTTTCCAAGTAGGGCCAGTCTCGGCCAAGTAGAACAGGAGCAGGTAGCCAGGGAGCAACTCCAACTGGTAGGCTAGCCTTTTGATACTTGATACGCAGTAGAACGTTTGCGGTCGGGTATCTCTTTGTATCCCCATGGATACATTCGATATTCCAAGTAGAGTCATAGGATAGTCTGTTTCTTGGAATTAGGCCCTCTAGGATCAGGGTTTTTCCAGATCCCAAGTCCAGCATGGCTTTTACTATTTTCCCCTCCAAAGATGCTGGGACTAACCATGGATTGTGGTCCCCTCGGAGAGAAGCTGTGGCAGTGGTTCTGCCATATGAACAGTCCATCTCCTCATCTTCTGAGTCCGCAAACTCGGTCATCAGCGGAAGCTCTCGACGGGGTTCGGTGTTTGGACTTCTCCGCTGTTGGATGGGATCCTCCCTTCTGGTTGATGGTGGTATCCTCTCCACCGGATGGGTGACGGAAGCCCAGGTTTTCGGGGAATACTGTGGGTGGCGGCCTCCCTTGAGTGATCCAATAACCTCGGACCCGGGACGGGCGTCTCTGCGGGAGTTTGTACCAGGAACCCTCCGAGATGGGAAAGGGACTTCCGATCGGGTTGACTGGACCTCCCGAGCTGGCAGGTTGTAGACCCCTAGATTGTCTGCTCGCCTGCCTCTGGTATCACCGGAAGCAACTGGTGTTTGCACGGACCGTTCCCAGCTATCCTGTTGGGTGTCGTCGCCAAGGAAGTTTTCCACCAAGCGGACCGCTGAATCCAGGGAAAATGCAGCGTGTCTTTTTACCCAGGAGCGGGAGGAGGGGGGCAGTATCTGTATGAACTGCTCAAGCACAAACTGTTCAAGGTTCTCTGCCTTGGTATGCTTCTCCGGTTGTATCCACCTGGTACATAAGTCTACTAAGCGGTGGTCTACGACCCGGGGTCTGTCTCTGTTTGTATATTTGACTGTCCGGAACCGCTGACGGTAGGGTTCTGGAGTAAGGCCTAGGCGATCCAGAATAGCAGCCTTTAGTTGCTGATAGTCCATGGCCTCGTCTGCTGGAAGAGCTTGATAGGCTGCCTGAGCTTCTCCTATGAGGAGTGTAGCCAGAGTCGTTACCCAGCGTTCAACTGTCCAGCCGTGGGCCGTGCCTACCCTTTCAAAAGTGAGGAGAAATGCCTCTGGGTCTTCGTTTGGCTTCATTTTAGGCAGCATCACCGGTGGGTTATTTGGAATCCCTGGTCTGCCTGGGGCTGGGCCTTCGACCAGCATTTGGAGTAGCTTTTCCTCTCGCCGGGCCTGTTGCTCATCTTGCTGGGCTTGTCGCTCAGTTTGCTGAGCTTGATATTCTGCTTGCTTGACCTGCCATTCTATTTGACGGGCATGTTGCTCAGCTTGCTTCTCTGCTAGCTGGAGCTGTTGCTCAAGGAACTGAGAGAAAAAAATTCTCCATTTTTTTTCCCTGTGTGGCCCTTCAGATACAGTGGCCGTCCGACATCCCACTTTTTGCTTCAAAAACCATTTTAAACATGGTTCCCTATAGGCTTAAGCTTGCTGCATGGTCACAGCTTTGAGCACAGCCAGGGTCGAAACAGCTGTCTTTGGGTTGTTTTCTGGGTATGCACCTTAACCCTTGCTGTGCTCAAAGCTGTGACCATGCAGCAAGCTTAAGCCTATAGGGAACCATGTTAAAAATGGTTTTTGAGGCAAAAAGTGACACTGTGTGCTCATTTGCATGTCATTTCCCAGAATCCCTTGCTGCAGTGGAAGTGCTGTATGCTGGGTGATGATGGGGAAAGGCGGGGTTGCAGACCTGCCTAAGACATGCAGATGAGCATACAGTTGTATTTGCATATATATATACAGTAGCGACATACTTTATCGCACTAAATGCCGGCGGCATGCCGGGATCTACCCCAGCTGCCGCCAGTAATAACCGCGCGCCGCCGCGTTTCCCCCACGCACCCCCCCTCCAACTCGCGCGCAATTTACTATGCTTCCGGACCCCGAGCCCGGCTTCTGCTCTGCCCCTCTGCTTCCCCGCACCCCCGCTTACCTTGATTTGATCTCCAGGGGTGTCGGGGAAGCCTGGGGAAGCCAGGGAAGACGGGGAAGCCGGGCACGCTTGTGACTGTGACGTCACAGTGCGCCGCCACGCGCCGCGGCTACCCGCTTCCCAGCCACATACAGCCAGCGGCTTTTGCTCGAATAAGAGCTGCCGCTGCTGTATATATATACAATGGCGACACACTTTATTCGAGCTCGGCTAGTCCCGCGAATTCGGGTATACTCGGGTGTATTCAGGTTTCTGATCGTTTTCTGCCAGAGTGCATTGCGTTCTTTTCCGGCAGGGATTTAAGCATTTTATTCCGGCTTGCTGAAATACTGCAATGCCGTGAAAATACACATGGTGGCGCTTGCGAGCTGTTCTCTGTGAAGCCGTCCCCTATAATGAATTGTAATGCAGTATATACTGTATACTGTACAGTACTGTATATATATATATATATACTGTATAACAACAACCCCTATAAGCCCTAACATACAGTACTGTACACATACAGTACTGTATACTGTATGCATATACATAAATGATACTACTGTATGGGCGGCGGGGGCATGATGTGTTTGCAGCAGAGAGAGATCCGCTGCTCTCTCTCTGCGCAAACATTGGCACAATAAAAATTATTTGAAATACATTTTTATTGATAGTGTACATGTGCAGGGGGTCTCTGGAGCTGAATCGCGTTGGTTTTAGGTCTGGGGACCCCGTGCCCCCCGAGATACAGGCCCCTTTAGGGGGTGCCGGTATCCCTCTGCGTTTAAAGGCCCCGATCACGTGATCGCGGCCTGTAAACCAAGCAGAGCAGAGGGATACCGGCACCCCCTAAAGGGGCCTGTATCTCGGGGGGCACGGGGTCCCCAGACCTGAAACCTGTGCGCTTCTGCTCCGGAGACCCTCTGCACATGTACAGTATCAATAAAACACATACAATATACAGTATAAATAAACACTCGTTCTTTACCTTAGCGGCTATGCGCTATGGTAAAGAAGCATCATTTCTGTATTGTAATAATATTGTACAGTGAGCAGGGGGTTCCCTGAGCCAGAAATTAATGCTCAGGGACCCCCCTGCTCCTGCTCAATATTATTAAAAATACAGAAATGCTGCGTAATTACCATAGCGGATAGCCGCTAAGGCAATGAAGGGGTTAACCCACCGTGCCCGCTTTATTGTGTGTAGTGGGGATGGGTGAGGGGGGTATTTGGCCCTTGGTGTGAGTTTAGGACTTGCGGGAGGGGGGGGTTGCGGGTGCACTTAACCCCTTCACGACCGTAGCAGTTAATACCGCTACGGTCATGAAGGGGTTAAGCCTTCCCGCTACCCCCCCCCGCAAGCCCTCCCCAACCATCGTTGGGGCTAATACCCCATTCACCCACCCTCCCGCTACCCACAATAAAAAAATACACACACACAGCAGCCGCCAAAAAATAAATAAATAAATCTAAATAAATAAATAAATGACAATAAATACATTTGAAATACATTTTTATTGATAGTGTAGATGTGCAGGGGGTCTCCGGAGCTGAATCGCGTTGGTTTTAGGTCTGGGGACCCCGTGCCCCCCGAGATACAGGCCCCTTTAGGGGGTGCCGGTATCCCTCTGCGTTTAACGGCCCCGATCACGTGAACGCGGCCTGTAAACCAAGCAGAGCAGAGGGATACCGGCACCCCCTAAAGGGGCCTGTATCTCGGGGGGCACGGGGTCCCCAGACCTAAAACCTGTGCGCTTCAGCTCCGGAGACCCCCTGCACATGTACAGTATCAATAAAAATGTATTTCAAATGTATTTATTGTCATTTATTTATTTAGATTTATTTATTAATTGTGCTGCTGCTGCAAGTCCTAAACTCACACCAAGGGCCAAACACCCCCCTCACCCCCAATAAAAAAAAATCACGCACAGCAGCCCCACAATTAATAAATAAATCTAAATAAATAAATAAATACATGAAGAGAAATAAATATATACTGTACAGTATATACTGTATATATACTGGATATATATATATATATATATATATACAGTATACAGTATATATAATAACAATCCCTATACAGTACATATACAGTATATACTGTGTACAGTATTTATATACTGTATACATATATATACATATATATATATATATATATATATATATATATATATATATATATATATATATAGTATACAGTATACAGTATAAACACACAGATGATGAACCAATATCCAATATACAAATACAGTAATGTAGATTGGTTATCAAAATCATACTGTCCTACAAATAACGCTTCTCTATACAGTACAGACAATAATAATAATAATCCATTTAATAATCCTAACTGATTTTACAATATAAAACATAACATTCCAATCCACACAGTACATTGCATTTACATTGTATACTGTAAATGATGCATAGCATAAAATCTATGCACCATATACTGTACATTCTGCAAATGAATGTTAACAATATAATTGCAAGCTACTCTACCAGTACAGTAAATACAAACACTTCCAAACAAACACTTTAACCAATCAAGTAAACAAAAGTCAATATATACTGTACAGTAAGTACCAACCAGAAAACACAATTTAAAACCAAAGCTAACCCTTACAATACCAAGGATTACATCTATCTAATTGTAAAAAACCTTATACATTATACAAAGCATTGTTTAAAGCCCCCTCCCCCCTAATGTTTCTGTTAAGCAGATTACACTGAAGGGAGAGAGATATAAAGGCCTAAAGCCCCTTCCCCCCCATATGTTTCTGTTAAACAGATTACAATGAAGGGAGAGAGATATAAAGGCCTAAAGCCCCTTCCCCCCTAATGTGTCTGTTAAACAGATTACACTGAAGGGAGAGAGATATAAAGGCCTAAAGCCTTCCTTACCAGTAAATCTCCCTCCCTGCATTGATGTTGTGCAGTGTACAGTATGTAAATGTGGGGAGGGGGGGGGACCCAATGTGCATACTGTGAGGTCTAACCACCCTCACCCCCTACCCACATACTGTACCGTTACCCCCCCCCCATCCTGGCCATGGCCCCTCCGCTTCTGCAAAACAGACACAAAAATTAAAACATACAAAGTAATGTCCCCTAACCCCTTAATCACCATAGCGGTTATTAACCGCTACAGTCATGAAGGGGTTAACCCACCCTCACCCACCACTCGGGATGCCTACATACCCTCCCACACTAACCCCCCCCGTGAGGCCTAACCACCCAGTCAGTACCCACAAGGGAGGCCTACCCACATACCGTTGGGGAAACACCCCACCCCCAGTCCCCACAATAAAAACAGTACAATGACCCACAATAAACAGCATTATATTTATTAAATACATATTACCCACCCCCTGTGCCCCCCCATAATTACAAGATTTATTCTTTTACATACAGGGTTCATAACGCAGCCCCACGCTAGTCCCCGGTGGGCTGGCAGGGCACCTGGACAGACCTACAGTTTACCAGCAGCATTCCACAGGTTCTGGAGGCCTGCTGGTGGATCCTGCCAGCACTATGGGGCCCAGGTGTTCTCCTTGGGTCACCGTGAGCCACAATTGGGTCCCCACGGTAGGCCCAAGGATGTCTGGGAGCCCCGGGTCAAACCCACAGGTGTCTGCGGGGCCTCGGGTGGTTCCCATGGGGGTCTGGGGAACTCACGGGTGCTCACTAGGGGTCCGCGGTGCCCCCACAGAAGTGGGACCACACATCATCATCCCCGCACCTACGGGTCGGCGGTGCCCCCACAGAAGTGGGACCACACATCGTCATCCCCGCAGACTACGGGTCCGCGGTGCCCCCACAGAAGTGGGACCACACATCATCATCCCCGCATGTGTCACCCGTGGAACCACCAGCCTGATACCCTTGGGATACCCGAGAATACCCAGAGGTGGTCTCCATAGGCCCCACGCAGAACCACGGAATCAAACCCTGAATGTAAAAAAATAAACCTGGCCTATACATTCAATACATACACCCTCCCCCCCAACACCTACAGTACAATAATGTGCAAAATAACTATTATCCAGATATGGATAATAGATTAATTGCCCATTATTAAAAACATTAACTAGCATATACAAATAAATAAAGTACTACTGACCTCATCAATACGAAGTGTCCGTCGCCAGCGCCTTCCTTCCTTCTCTTGCCCACACAAGACATAGCCAATACCAAGCCAATACATTGCAAGTACATTCAGATATCAATTAACCCCTTAAACACCTTATCGGATAATAACCGCAAAGGTAATTAAGGGATTAAGCCACACAGGCACGATACCCACCCTTCACCCATGAATTTGTACTATGGCTTCATCATGAAACTATATACTGTATATATATACTGTATATATATATATATACTGTATATATATATATACTGTAGAGAGACAGAGAGAAAGAGAGAGAGAGAGAGAGAGAGAGAGATATACAGTACAGTATATATATATATATATATATATTGTACAGGATATATATATATATATATATATATATATATATATATATATATATATATATATATATATATATATATATATACACGTTATATACACACCCATGATAAACCAATATACAGTACAAATAAATGTAGAAGGGTTATCAAAAGCACTGTCCTACAACCAAACACTTCTCCATACAGTACATACACACTAAATTAAAATCAATTTCCTTTAATATTCATAACTGATCTCTCAATCTAAATCATCACTAAACCTCTGAAAAGCCATTTAAACAACTTACATTCCAATATAAATGATGCCTCAATATCTATGCACCATATACATACTGCAAATTAATCAAACGTAAACAAAAATCAATTAGCAATCATTATTTACATCCCTAAACAATTCACACTCAATCACGAACAATGAAACCATTAACAGATTCACGCCTAGAGCAGAACAATTAAGCCTTTGAAAAAATATAAGTACCGACAAAAATACAACCAAGGCTACTGTATCTATCCCTGACCTTCCTCAAACACACAATACAATACCAAGGAATACATCTACTGTATCTAATTTTAAAATACTTTAAACTCACAAAATAATTAAAAACACATCTAATCCAGCTTTTAAAACATCATCATTTCTTACCCTGAATGTATACTGTACAGTATATCTCTCTAGACATATACAGTATACTGTACATACATACATACTGTGGCAAGAAATGATATACCACAAAAAAAAAAATACACATGTTAAAAAACCTTTTGAAAAAATTAACAAGTTAAATAAAATACATTTCTTTACTGTAGTTCACTTACCATTACTTGCCCCCACCGATTCCCCTTGCGCAGCTTACTCACGAACCAATCCACGATCAGGAACCCATAGAATAATAAACCATTCAAAATAATAAACATTAATCTAAAATTCCAAACCAATCCACGGGTCTTCTACTTGTAATCCATCTTCATCTGTATTCTTCTTTCTTCTATCTCCTTCCGGGCGGGGCGGGGTCTTCTCCCCGTCTGCGGCCACGCCCTGGTCTTCTTTCTTTCCCGGAGGTCCTTCCTCCGCGGCGTCTGGCTTCAAAATGAGACGACATAGGCTTTTAAAGGCCTATGATGTCACATTTTTTGTCATGGTTCCCACGGTCCTGATTGGGCCGTGAAAACCATGTGTTTTGGCCGATAAAAAAAAAATGATGACGTCACTTAAAGGGAATGAAAGCACAGCCAATCAGAATGGCTTTGCTTCAATTGCCTTTAAGATGACGTCATGAAAAGTCACATGGCCGTGCACACATAGTACTAGAGCCAATCAGGAACTTTATCCCTACTCTGATTGGCTCTGGTATACCATGTGTCAGGGGCTTGGGGGAGAAAGGATGTGACGTCAATAAGGATAAAGTTCCCACGCTCTGATTGGCTACCGTACCATGTGACAGGTTTTCATTGACGTCACATCCCCGCATGTGTCACCCGTGGAACCACCAGCCTTATACCCTTTAGGATACCCGAGGATTCCCCACGGGTGGTATCCAGAGGTCCCACGCAAAACCACGGAAGTAACCCTGAATTTAAAAAAAATAAACCTGGCATATACATTCAATACATACACCCTCCCCCCCAACACCTACAGTACAATAATGTGCAAAATAACTATTATCCAGATATGGATAATAGATTAATTGCCCATAATTAAAAACATTAACTAGCATATTCAAATAAATAAAGTACTACTGACCTCATCAATACGAAGTGTCCGACGTCAGCGCCTTCCTTCTCTTGCCCACACAATACATAGCCAAAACCAAGCCAATACATTGCAAGTACATTCAGATATCAATTAACCCCTTAAACACCTTATCGGATAATAACCGCAAAGGTAATTAAGGGGTTAAGCCACACAGGCACGATACCCACCCTTCACCCATGAATTTGTACTGTGGCTTCATCATGCAACTATATACTGTATATATATACTGTATATATATATATAGAGAGAGACAGAAAGGAATACATCTACTGTATCAGAATGGCTTTGCTTCAATTGCCTTTAAGATGACGTCATGAAAAGTCACATGGCCGTGCACACATAGTACTAGAGCCAATCAGGAACTTTATCCCTACTCTGATTGGCTCTGGTATACCATGTGTCAGGGGCTTGGGGGAGAAAGGATGTGACGTCAATAAGGATAAAGTTCCCACGCTCTGATTGGCTACCGTACCATGTGACAGGTTTTCATTGACGTCACATCCTTTCTCCCCCAAGCCCCTGACACATGGTATACCAGAGCCAATCAGAGTAGGGATAAAGTTCCCACACTCTGATTGGCTCTAGTACCATGTGTGCACGGCCATGTGCCTTCTTTATGACGTCATCTTAAAGGCAATTGAAGCAAAGCCATTCTGATTGGCTGTGCTTTCATTCCCTTTAAGTGACGTCATCATTTTTTTTTTTGTCGGCCAAAACACATGGTTTTCACGGTCCAATCAGGACCGTGGGAACCATGACGCAAAATGTGACGTCATAGGCCTTTAAAAGCCTATGTCGTCTCATTTTGCAGCCAGACGCCGCGGAGGAAGGACCTCCGGAGAAGAAAAAAGACAAGGGCGTGGCCGATGATGGAAAGAAGACCACGCCCTGCCCCGCCCGGAAGAAGATAGAAGAAAGAAGAATACAGATGAAGATGGATTACAAGTAGAAGACCCGTGGATTGATTTGGATTTTTAGATTAATGTTTATTATTTTGAATGGTTTATTATTTTATGGGTTCCTGATCGTGGATTGGTTCGTGAGTAAGCTGCGCAACGGGAATCGGTGGGGGCAAGTAATGGTAAGTGAACTACAGTAAAGAAATTTATTTTATTTAACTTGTTAATTTTTTCAAAAGGTTTTTTAACATGTGTATTTTTTTTTTTGTGGTATATCATTTCTTGCCACTGTATGTATGTATGTATGTACAGTATACTGTATATGTCTAGAGAGATATACTGTACAGTATACATTCAGGGTAAGAAATGATGATGTTTTAAAAGCTGGATTAGATGTGTTTTTAATTATTTTGTGAGTTTAAAGTATTTTAAAATTAGATACAGTAGATGTATTCCTTGGTATTGTATTGTGTGTTTGAGGAAGGTCAGGGATAGATACAGTAGCCTTGGTTGTATTTTTGTCGGTACTTATATTTTTTCAAAGGCTTAATTGTTCTGCTCTAGGCGTGAATCTGTTAATGGTTTCATTGTTCGTGATTGAGTGTGAATTGTTTAGGGATGTAAATAATGATTGCTAATTGATTTTTGTTTACGTTTGATTAATTTGCAGAATGTATATGGTGCATAGATATTGAGGCATCATTTATATTGGAATGTAAGTTGTTTAAATGGCTTTTCAGAGGTTTAGTGATGATTTAGATTGAGAGATCAGTTATGAATATTAAAGGAAATTGATTTTAATTTAGTGTGTATGTACTGTATGGAGAAGTGTTTGGTTGTAGGACAGTGCTTTTGATAACCCTTCTACATTTATTTGTACTGTATATTGGTATTTCATGGGTGTGTATATAACGTGTGTGTATATATATATATATATATATATATATATATATATATATATATATATATATATATATATATACTGTACAATATATATATATACTGTACTGTATCTCTCTCTCTCTCTCTCTCTCTCTCTCTCTCTCTCTCTCTCTCTCTCTCTCTCTCTCTCTCTCTCTCTCTCTCTTTCTTTCTGTCTCTCTCTATATATATACAGTATATATATATACAGTATATAGTTGCATGATGAAGCCACAGTACAAATTCATGGGTGAAGGGTGGGTATCGTGCCTGTGTGGCTTAACCCCTTAATTACCTTTGCGGTTATTATCCGATAAGGTGTTTAAGGGGTTAATTGATATCTGAATGTACTTGCAATGTATTGGCTTGGTTTTGGCTATGTATTGTGTGGGCAAGAGAAGGAAGGCGCTGACGTCGGACACTTCGTATTGATGAGGTCAGTAGTACTTTATTTATTTGAATATGCTAGTTAATGTTTTTAATAATGGGCAATTAATCTATTATCCATATCTGGATAATAGTTATTTTGCACATTATTGTACTGTAGGTGTTGGGGGGGAGGGTGTATGTATTGAATGTATATGCCAGGTTTATTTTTTTTAAATTCAGGGTTACTTCCGTGGTTTTGCGTGGGACCTCTGGATACCACCCGCGGGGAATCCTCGGGTATCCTAAAGGGTATAAGGCTGGTGGTTCCACGGGTGACACATGCGGGGATGATGATGTGTGGTCCCACTTCTGTGGGGGCACCGCGGACCCGTAGTCTGCGGGGATGACGATGTGTGGTCCCACTTCTGTAGGGGCACCGCCGACCCATAGGTGCAGGGATGATGATGTGTGGTCCCACTTCTGTGGGGGCACCGCGGACCCGTAGTGAGCACCCGTGAGTGCCCCAGACCCCCATGGGAACCACCCGAGGCCCCGCAGACACCTGTGGGTTTGACCCGGGGCTCCCAGACATCCTTGGGCCTACCGTGGGGACCCAATTGTGGCTCACGGTGACCCAAGGAGACCACCTGGGCGCCATGGTGCTGGCAGGATCCACCAGCAGGCCTCCAGAACCTGTGGAATGCTGCTGGTAAACTGTAGGTCTGTCCAGGTGCCCTGCCAGCCCACCGGGGACTGGGGCTGCGTTATGGACCCTGAATGTAAAAGAATAAATCTTGTATTTATGCGGGGGGGGGGGCACAGGGGGTGGGTAATGTATTTAATAAATAGAATGCTGTTTATTGTGGGGCTGTGCATTGTTTTGATTGCGGGGACTGGGGGTGGGGGGTGAAGGGGGTTCCCCAACGGTATGTGGGTAGGCCTCCCTTGTGGGTAGTTAGTGGGTGAGGGTTGAGGATGGTTAGGCCTCACGGGGTGGGGGGTTAGAGTGGGAGGGTATGTACAGTAGGCGTACCGAGTGGTGGGTGAGGGTGGGTTAACACCTTCATGACTGTAGCGGTTAATAACCGCTATGGTGATTAAGGGGTTAGGGGACATTACTTTGAAAGTGTTAATTTTTTTCTCTGTTTTACTGTACAGCAGCAGCAGCGGAGGTTGCCATAGGGAAGTGGGTAGTGTATTGAATGTATTTATTGGTTATTATGCCTTAACCCCTTCATTACCTTAGCGGCTATACGCTATGCTAATGAAGCATCATTTCTGAACTTTTAATAATATTGTGCAGGAGCAGGGGGTCCCCTGAGATTAGATTTCTATCTCAGGGAACCCCCTGCTCACTGTAAAATATTATTAAAAATACAGAAATGCTGCTTCTTTACCATAGCGCATAGCCGCTAAGGTAAAGAATGATTCTTTAATGATGTGTGTGTTTTATTCACAGTGTAGATATGCAGGGGGTCTCCGGAGCAGAAGCGCACAGGTTTCAGGTCTGGGGACCCCGTGCCCCCCGAGATACAGGCCCCTTTAGGGGGTGCCGGTATCCCTCTGCTCTGCTTGGTTTAACAGGCCGCGGTCACGTGATCGGGGTTTTTTAACGCAGAGGGATACCGGCACCCCCTAAAGCGGCCTGTATCTCGGGGGGCAGGAGGTCCCCCGACCTGAAACCAGTGCGGTTCAGCTCCCGAGACCCCCTGCACATCTACACTATAAATAAAAATGTATTTCAAATGTATTTATTTGTATTTATTTATTTATTTATTGCGGGGATGCTGTGTGGGATTATTTTTTATTGTGTGTAGCGGGGGTGGGTGACGGGGTTTATAAATGTGAGTTTATAAATAAAATAAAGAATATTATTTCTAGGGGCCTTAGAACAGAAGTTCCCACGCCAATTGCGCGCTCATTGCTCTTTTGTTACAATGTTGCTGGTCTTGCGGGTTTGCAGTCTGGCAGCAAAAAGCAGTTTGTACAGTAGTACTGAGTGTGAGATAAATTAACCAGTTCTTTTATTGCTGAAGTCGCCACCAAAAACTTTTATTTTCAAATACAGTACAAAAACCGTGCAACACACAACAACATACAGTATCCTTTGTTTAAGTACAGCAGGTACTATAGCGTAAAACATGTTCTGTACAGTACAGCACAATATTACAGTATGGTCTCACTGAAAGTCCTCCCCATTTTCCATCCATGGCCGATGCCTTGCATGGCGCAAAACGCCATTAATGCAGTCTCTAACGCCTCTCATTACAGGATCTGTAACAGGATAATAGCGCTGCATTTCTTCCAGAATCTTTTTCCTTAAATTAGAAGGAAGGGCCTTTTTATGGCGATTCCCATCGTAATTTACTTTGAACACCCACTCGCAGTACAATGTGTAGGGAACATGGTGTTTAAATATGATCAAGGCATACTTGTGTGGTATACCAGCACTCCTCACCCTATACTTCTCCCTCAGCGCCGGTGGCAGATCGCACAGGGAGATGTCGGGCACTGTTTGTATGCGAGCGGGTGTAGGAGGTCTTTTGGGAGCGGGTGTACTTGAGGCGATGGGCAATGGTAGGGTGTCTGGGAGGAAGCTTTCCTCCGGTAGTGGTCGCCGGGTTGTCTCCTGGCGTGGTCTTGACGGGGTTGTCATGTCCTCCTCAATAGGTGCATCTTCTGGTGGAGGGGGTGTGCTTGGTGATGGAAGGGGGTCGAAGGTACCATGCATCACATCCATGTCAACCCCCTGCTCCAGCGTCGGGGAAACAGGGGCATTAACACCGAGAAAATAATGTATGCCCGCTATGTCAGCCTCTATCTTGTCCATCCGTTGATCCATCCGTTGCTCCATATGTAGCATCCGTTGATCCAGCCGTTGCTCCATTTGTAGCATCCGTTGCTCCATATGTAGCACCGACTCCAGAAGCAGATCTAGCTTTGCCAGCACAATAGAATTCCCGGGGAGATCCACAGTTAGCCCATTCAGGATCCGGTCTAACGAGCTGCTTGTGCATGGCATCTGGAGATCTGGGGGGATGGGTGCAACGGAGGATGAGATGGGGGTTCTCTGGAGAGAAGTGGCATCGATGGAGAGTGGAGGAGGTGACCTGGGGATGCCCGGTACAGGAGAAGCTGCAGCGTCGTCGAAGAGGGATGGAGAAGGTGACCGCTGGATTTCCGGGAGAGAAGCAGAGTCGTCCAAGAGCAAAGGAGACAGTGACCCGTGGATTTCAGAGGCAGCAGCATCTTCAGATGGAACCGGAGAAGATGGGGGTGGAGAAGCCGGGCTGAAGATTTCCGGGACAGCTACAGCAGAGTCGTCGAAGCTTATGGGCGCAAGTGGTCTGCGGATTCGGTGAGTTGGCTGCCATTCGTCTTGCGTACCGAGCACAGTACCGTATTTCTTCTTCACATAATAAGGTTGACGTGTTTTAAAACCCTTAGCCTTTGGGGTCAGCAGAAGGTTTTCTTTGTTGGCCTTAGCCTGTCGCTTTGCCTTTGGCTTGGAAACGGTAACTGCCTTTCTCTTTTTCAGTGTGGCAGGCACAGCAGAGGTGAGATGGTTCTTTCGTCCATAGAACCGGGGCTGCTCCATGTAAGCGGGAGGCACAATGCAGTATCTGGACAATGGCTCAGATAAAGATCAGCAAGTGGTGGGCTATGCAACGTGTACAACCTTTTATGCATGGCGGCCAGGTACAGGTGTTGAAAGTGGGTGGTCTGTAATGTGAGTCATTAACATATAAATACACCATCCATTTTGTGGATTCACTGCACATTGAATACACATCGACTAAACATCGAATACACATTCTTGTGTTTGTATTTCTTTCTACAGTACTCGCAGCAATGCCTGTTAAGAAGATTTCAAAGGATCTCAGCATGAGAATGAAGGATATGTACACGAGCGGAAAATGAATTGCAGATATCCAGCGCTGGTTAACTGCTTCTGGCCTCGTTGTGCCATCAAGCACCGTGTGCTATCATGCACAAGGAAAAAACAGAGACCGGAAAAAGGCACCAAAGGTAACAAATGCGTAAGTATACTGTATTTATAAAACTTAACCAAAAAAAATATAGAAAACTGTAGTGTACATCTACAGTATACCGTATTTATATAGTATATTTATATTACAACAGTATATACTGTAGTGTACTGTATGTGTGGTCAATTTATATTTTTTGTGCAGCAGTATACACTTTTGGTATATTGCAATTCATCTTACAACGGAATATACAGTATATGATGTGTATTTATTATGATATAACAACAGTATACCGTATTTATATAGTGTATTTATTATATTACAACAGTATATAGTGTATGTGTGGTCAATTTATATTTTTTGTGCAGCAGTATTCACTTTTGGTATATTGCAATTCATCTTACAACGGAATATACAGTATATGATGTGTATTTATTATGATATAACAACAGTATACCGTATTTATATAGTATATTTATTATATTACAACAGTATATAGTGTATGTGTGGTCAATTTATATTTTTTGTGCAGCAGTATACACTTTTGGTATATTGCAATTCATCTTACAACGGAATATACAGTATATGATGTGTATTTATTATGATATAACAACAGTATACCGTATTTATATAGTATATTTATTATATTACAACAGTATATAGTGTATGTGTGGTCAATTTACATTTTTTGTGCAGCAGTATTCACTTTTGGTATATTGCAATTCATCTTACAACGGAATATACAGTATATGATGTGTATTTATTATGATATAACAACAGTATATTTATATACTGTAGTATATTTATATTACAACAGTACTGTATACTGTATATTTTGTCTATTTATATTTATAGTACAGCAGTATACATTTTTTGTATATTTATATTTACTGTATATTACAACATTACATGTACAGTATACAGTATACATTTTATATTGCTGCATATTAATAACACAATATAATTTCTTTGCATTGTAGGGAGACTACTCTTCTGGTGGACAGAATAAGTGAGGAGAATGATGAGAGGAGCGCATTAAGGGTTAAAAACACTCTGCAGGAAAACCACAATCTGACTGTATCCGAGAGCAGCATAAAGAAGATGAGACGCAGAATTGGATGGAAATATGGACGTGTGAGGTTAGTACTGGACAGTACAGGAGGTACTGTAAAGTAAAAGTGTTGTTTTGCAAACTGTACTGCGCTGTGACGCTAACATTTTTTATTCATTGTCATTACAGAGCGTACCCCATGATACGGGACGCAAACAAAATCAAAAGAGTGCTACAGGCCCAAGCATGGATCGACAGCGGTGAGACTTTCCAGGATTGCATCTTCACTGATGAGTCTACTGTGTCGCTGGAGAGATTTGCAAGATTTGCGTTCCACAAAAAAGGCCGCATAACTTTGAAGCGGCGGCCAAAACACCCTATGAACCTGCATGTGTGGGGTGCCATCTCTAGGCGTGGACCGGGATGCATTGTCGTCTATGAAGGTACAATTTCTCAAATATAATGCCGCCTAATGCATTGTACTTGACTAGTGTTGCCTTACCGTATGCACTGTACTGTACTATTGAGCACTTTTCTTTTCTTGCTATAGGAATCATGAATAAAGATTTCTTCCAAGACAACATTGTGCCCATGATAGTGCGATACATGACACGAGACTTTCCCAATGGTCATCGCTTTTACCAGGACAATGATCCCAAGCACACCGCGTCGACGGCGCATATCCTTGAGCGCGGCATCAACTGGGTGAAGACGCCAGCGGAGTAAGTGCAGTAGACCGTGTCCCATTTATGTTCCCCACTGTTTTTACTATGTACTGTATATCTTAAACTAATTGTCCTTTCTTTCCAATCACAGATCGCCAGACTTCAATCCGATCGAAATGGTCTGGCATCAGCTGAAGGACCACATCCGTAAAGTGGCGAAACCCTCCAAGAAGGACGAGTTGTATAAAGCCATAATGAGTTTTTGGAACGATGTACTCACCGTGGAACGATGCAATAAATATATAGACCATATTGCCACTGTGTTGCCCATTGTCATCGCGCGCAATTGGCAAGAATCAGGAAAGTAGTACAGTGCTGTAGTATTGTACAGTAAGTACAGTATGATACAGGTAAGTATGGCACATATTTTGTCTTTCCCAATAGTCAGAGTATACAGTAGTTCCAGTATACAGTACAGTAGACTAGTTTGACAGTACTACAGTAACTGCCTACTAACTGCTCCATTTTTTTCTTTCCAGAGAAAGCTGCACCAGCCACCTACTGTACAGTAGTTCTACCATAATACAGTACGCACATACAGTACAGTACAGTAACTGAACAAAGTTTTTGTTTTCTTGTCGTTCCAGGAAAAAGGGTGCCCAAGGGGGAGGGGGGGCCTTGTGTTCCGTCAAATCTGCTTGTGCAGTCAAATGTACAGTATATAAACAGCAGTAATGATGTACACAAAACCTCTCCTCTCTCAATGAACTACTGTACCGCAGACACAATGAGGATACTGTTACAGTATGAAGGGAAAAAGAACAGGATGGGTTATTTAACATTATACTGTGCAATATTTATACTGTATATTTATATATACTGCATTTTTATTCTAAAGGTATTCTAGAATGTACTGTACTGTATGACGACCTGGTGACTTTCAACCCTCTCAGACCCACAGAACGGATTATTTCACATTACTGTATATTTATCCTGTATATTTTCAGTAATTTAGAAGCAGTGGCTGTTCTGAACAGAACAGTTACTGTAAGCAAACGGATGCACATCAGATTTACATTTCCAATTCGAGAGGGGATTTTTCCAAAGCAGGCAGGCCTCCCTCTAAGGGAGGTGGATGGTGGGATGATACTCTGGCTGGCCTCCTGCTGAATCTTGTTACCGTAGCCAGCCTAGGGCCAGATTAACAAAACAATGGCTTGGATTGGATTAGCCAGACGATTGATGCTTGTCCAGGGAGGGATTAAAAACTCTAAGGGAGGGGGTGGGTGGTGTAGCTAGGATTGTACTGTGTCAGTATTTCCAACGGCAGGTCACCCTAATAATTGCATGAATAAACCCCCAAAGACAAGGCCCAAATATAGTACAGTATACTGTATACTGCATATACAGTACAGAGCTGTATACTGTATTATAAATAAAGAATCATACAATACTGTACAGTATGTATTATTGTGTGTTGAGGTTTTGAATTGCTGTTAACTTGAAATGTTTCACCATTGTATTGTACTGTATTTGTAAATAAAAGTTTTTTGTGGCGACTTCAGCATTAAAAGAACTGGTTAATTTATCTCACATAAAGTACGTGAATACGACCGCAATCACCATTGTAAATGGGTGCATAGGATGGAACGACAGGTGCTAAAGGGGTATAAATATGATATTTATCAGTGTTGATCAAAGAGAGTTGATCAGAAGGATTCCCCTTATAAAGTATACAGCACTCTATTGTCATGCATACAGTATACTGTAGTAAAGGGTAGACAACACATGGTCTTGCAGTATACTGTATTACTACAAATCTGTCAGGTTGACCAGAATCACTGCGGATATCGGAAAATAATACAATTTTATTAATTCTATGTAGAATTAATAAAATTGTATTATTTTCCGATATCCGCAGTGATTCTGGTCAACCTGACAGATTTGTAGTAATATACTGCAAGACCATTTGTTGTCTACCCTTTACTATACTGTACTGTATGAATGGCAATAGAGTGCTGTATATAAGGGAAATCCTTCTGATCAACTCTCTTTGATCAACACTGATAAATAATTTATCTCACACTCAGTACTACAAACTGATTTTTGCTTGCAGACTGCAAAGCCGCAAGACCAGCAACATTGTAAAAAAAGAGCAATGAGCGCGAAATTGGCGTGGGAACTTCTGTTCTAGGGCCCCTAGAAATAATATTCTTTATTTTATTTATAAACTCACATTTATAAACCCCGTCACCCACCCCCGCTACACACAATAAAGCGGGCACTTACAGTACAGTATATATTTATTTCTCTTCATGTATTTATTTATTTATTTAGATTTATTTATTAATTGTGGAGCTGCTGTGCGTGAGGGGCCATGGCCAGAATGGGGGGGGGGGGTAACAGTACAGTATGTGGGTAGGGGGTGAGGGTGGTTAGACCTCACAGTATGCACATTGGGTCCCCCCCCCCTCCCCACATTTACATACTGTACACTGCACGACATCAATGCAGGGAGGGAGATTTACTGGTAAGGAAGGCTTTAGGCCTTTAAATCTCTCTCCCTTCAGTGTAATCTGTTTAACAGACACATTAGGGGGGAAGGGGCTTTAGGCCTTTATATCTCTCTCCCTTCATTGTAATCTGTTTAACAGAAACATTAGGGGGGGAAGGGGCTTTAAACAATGCTGTGTATAATGTACAGTATAAGGTTTTTTACAATTAGATAGATGTAATCCTTGGTATTGTAAGGGTTAGCTTTGGTTTTAAATTGTGTTTTCTGGTTGGTACTTACTGTACAGTATATATTGACTTTTGTTTACTTGATTGGTTAAAGTGTTTGTTTGGAAGTGTTTGTATTTACTGTACTGGTAGAGTAGCTTGCAATTATATTGTTAACATTCATTTGCAGAATGTACAGTATATGGTGCATAGATCTTATGCTATGTATCATTTACAGTATACAATGTAAATGCAATGTACTGTGTGGATTGGAATGTTATGTTTTATATTGTAAAATCAGATAGGATTATTAAATGGATTATTATTATTATTGTCTATACTGTATAGAGAAGCGTTATTTGTAGGACAGTATGATTTTGATAACCATTCTACATGTACTGTATTTGTATATTGGTTCATCATCTGTGTGTATATACTGTATACTGTATAATATATATATATATATATATATATATATATATATATATATATATATATATATGTATACAGTATATATATACTGTACACAGTATATACTGTATATGTACTGTATAGGGATTGTTATTATATATACTGTATACTGTATATATATATATAGTATATATACAGTATATACTGTACAGTATATATTTATTTCTCTTCATGTATTTATTTATTTATTTAGATTTATTTATTAATTGTGGGGCTGCTGTGCGTGAATTTTTTTTATTGGGGGTGAGGGGGGTGTTTGGCCCTTGGTGTGAGTTTAGGACTTGCAGCAGCAGCACAATTAATAAATAAATCTAAATAAATAAATAAATACTACACAATAAATACATTTGAAATACATTTTTATTGATAGTGTAGATGTGCAGGGGGTCTCCGGAGCTGAAGCGCACAGGTTTTAGGTCTGGGGACCCCGTGCCCCCGAGATACAGGCCCCTTTAGGGGGTGCCGGTATCCCTCTGCTCTGCTTGGTTTAACAGGCCGCGGTCACGTGATCGGGGCCTTAACGCAGAGCACTCAGCACTCAGAAACACAGGCCAGGCAGATTTAACACACACACACACAATAGGGGGAGGTTTTTTTTACATAGATTGCAGGGAAGCTTAACGCACACACACGATAGGGGGAGGGGGTTTTACATAGATTAGAGAGAAGGCAGGGAGTTTTAAAAGCGAGAATAGGGGGAGGGGGTTTTACATAGATTAGAGAGAAGGCAGGGAGTTTTAACACAGACATGAAAAATATGTATTGAATGTATTAATTGTTTATTATGCCTTAACCCCTTCATTGCCTTAGCGGCTATGCACATCTACACTATCAATAAAAATGTATTTCAAATGTATTTATTGTCATTTATTTATTTAGATTTATTTATTTATTTTTTGGCGGCTGCTGTGTGTGTGTATTTTTTTATTGTGGGTAGCGGGAGGGTGGGTGAATGGGGTATTAGCCCCAACGATGGTTGGGGAGGGCTTGCGGGGGGGGGTAGCGGGAGGGCTTAACCCCTTCATGACCGTAGCGGTATTAACTGCTACGGTCGTGAAGGGGTTAAGTGCACCCGCAACCCCCCCCCCCTCCCGCAAGTCCTAAACTCACACCAAGGGCCAAATACCCCCCTCACCCATCCCCACTACACACAATAAAGTGGGCGCGGTGGGTTAACCCCTTCATTGCCTTAGCGGCTATCCGCTATGGTAATGACGCAGCATTTTCTGTATTTTTAATAATATTGAGCAGGAGCAGGGGGGGTCCCTGAGCATTAATTTCTGGCTCAGGGAACCCCCTGCTCACTGTACAATATTATTAAATCTCTATCTCTGCTGCAAACACATCTCGCCCCCAGTATGTGCAGTAATTTACTGAACATGTACTGTAGAATAAATGCATAGTTTTATTTATTCGGGTTTATTAAACAGTATACTGTTCGGCCGGAAAACATCAGCATACTGTACAGCACAATATTATCCATCGAAATCCCCCCATTAGCCGTTTTCTTTTCTGAGGAAAAACAAAATGAAAAGTTTTAATGTACAGTAATGGTCAGCCCCCTAAAGAAGTACAGTACCCAGCCAGCCCCACCAAAATAATACGGCAACAATACAGTACTCACCATACTGTATTACTGAATTTCCCATTCAGCTTGCGCCGGCGGGCCACTGCCAGTCCAGCTTTCATCATCACCCACGTCGATAGTTTGCAGCGGGACTAGCCCACCTGTAGTCAGCAGGTGAGGCGGGAAATCGCTTAGGTACATGCAAGCTTCATCAAAACTGGCCGCGAAATCCGACTCTGTCTCAGGGTTGTCACTAACGGCGGGACCATCATTAGAAGCTGGTGCTGGTGCTGGTTCTGGTTCTGGTGCATTGCTTGGCAGGGACTGTCGCTTCTTAGTTGGTTTTTTTTTTTTTTCAACTTAAATTTTTTTATTTTGTTCAGTACATAATATACATACAGTAGATAATCTCTCAGCCGCGTACCGTGACAGTTTACTGCATGTGACAATTCTTCTGTGAATTGGTGGACGTCTTTGGACAAACTGGGAAGACCGACAGACATACTGGGGGGGGGGAATCTCCGGTTAGGACCCGGAGAGGGGGGGGGGGGGGCGACAGACAAGGGGGATGGAAAAGGGGAGGCGAGAAAAGGGAGGGGGGGGGGAGTATGGGGGTTAGGGGGATCTCCTTCCGTGGGTCCGCTTCTGCCTCCCCCATACTGGTTCTCTGCGTCTGAGGACTTTCTGCGTACCCCGTAGGACGTCCGGTTCGTAACTGATTTGTCTCTCTCATTGTCTTGTGTGACCCTTCTTGGTCCTACAGGGTGATAGGGTGGGGGGGGGGGGGGGGCGTTTCTATCCTAGTGTGTTGTAGGATCCGTCAATAAGCACTCCCTCAAGGGAGAACACATTTGTTCCTATTAAAGCCAAATTGAGGACCTCTCCACTCCCCGGATATCTTTCTGGGCTAACCATGGTGCCCATACCTTTTCAAAATTTTCGCCAGTGTCATTGACTAAGCTTGTTAGCATTTCCATCTGGCATACCGTCCAAATTCTATGTCTAATGTTTGAAATTGAAGGGATTATGTTTTGTTTCCATCGTGCTGCAGTCTCCCCCCTCATCGCCATAGCAAAGTGAGCTATCAGTTTGTTTTCGCCTTTAGTAAACCCGGTTGCTGGCCTGTTCAGGAGGAACAGCCATGGGTCTAATGGGACGGGTTTACCTGTAATTATGTTCAACCAGTCTTTAATTGAGTCCCAGACTGGGACGATTTTGGGGCAGGACCACAGCATGTGCAACAAGTCTGCCTGCTGTCCACATTGTCTTGGACACAATGGGGAGTAACTGGGCAGAAATTTGGCTAATTTAGCGGGAGTGTGGTACCAGCGCATCATTACCTTATATGCATTCTCCCTTAAGGTTGTACACATGGAGCTTTTAGAGGTTGCCGTCACTATCTTGGTCCAGTCATCTACCTCTAGCTCCTCACCTAGGTCTGTTTCCCATTGGGTCATATATCTGTTTTTTTCCTTCACTGTCTTGCTAGAACCGGTTACTTCCTTATACATCTGCGATGTAAGTCTCACCGTGGATGTCCCTGATCGACAGAGCTTTTCGAAGTTTGACATAGGGGACTTTGGCTGAACTTTTTGATAGAACGCCCTGATCTGGAGGTACCTAAAGATCTCGGCATTAGGAATATGGTGGTCGGATTTGACTAATTCGAAAATTTTTATGCCTTGTCTCCCCTCCAGATCCACCAAACGCTTTATATTGTTTTGTTTCCAGATAGAGAAGTTTGTGCTAGATTGGCCCGGAGCAAAGAGGGGGTTATTCCAAATTGGTGTCATACCCGATGCCCTGCTAGTCAGGCCACACTTAAGCCTGGCGCCTGCCCAGATAGATAGCGAGTTGGTCATTGAGGATAACGGCAGTTTGGTGCTATTGCGCACCTTTTTGGGGTACCAGATCAGATGCTCGAGTTCCAATGGGGAGCATGCCTCTCGTTCTACCGCGACCCATCTTTTAGAGTCGGGGTTAGTGTGCCATTGCACAATTTGACATAATTGAGCCGCTCGGTAGTATGATAACAAACAAGGTACCGCTAGTCCTCCCGCCCCTGTTTGTGTGCGCATTATCTTTTTGCTCACTCTCGCCTTTTTGCCTCCCCAGATAAACTTATCTATCTCAATTTGGAGGGAGAGAGTTTCCTTCAGATTTAACGGCACTGGGAGCGTTTGAAAAAGATACAAAAGGCGAGGGAGCAAATTCATTTTTACGCAGTGGATTTTGCCAATCCATGAGATCTTGTTTTTAGCCCACTTATGGAGATCCTCTCTCAGGGTCCGCATCAGTTGCGGGTAGTTGGCTTGGCCGATGGTATTATATGTCCGCGTGATATTGACTCCCAGATATTTGATTTGTTGCTTCTGCCAGCGGAAATTGAAGTTAAGGGCAATTAATTTTTCTACGTGTTTGGGGAGATTTATGTTAATGGCCTCTGATTTGCTCTGGTTTATCTTGAACCCGGAGACCCTGTTGAACCGTCCCAATACCTCGAACAGGTTCGGCAGAGAGGTAAGGGGCCTGGATACTGTCAGGAATACGTCATCCGCATAGAGTGCCACCTTATGCGTCTGGTTTCCGATGGCAATACCTGAAATATCTTTGCTATCCCGGATCTGGGCCGCCAGCGGCTCCATACACAGTGCAAAGAGGAGGGGGGAGAGCGGGCATCCCTGTCGCGTACCGCTCTTAATTTGAAAGGGGTCTGAAGCGAATCCCTGGTGGGTCACCCTTGCCGACGGGGTCGAATATAGCGCGAATATAGCTTTTATTAATTTGTTGCCCATTCCGAACGCTCCAAGCGTGGCCTCCAGATATGGCCAGTCTATCCTATCAAACGCTTTTTCCGCATCCAGACTGAGCGCCATAACTGGTATATCATTGTGATTGGCTATTTCTATCAGATCAATAATTCGTCGGGTATTATCCGATGCTTGTCGACCCTGGATAAACCCGACTTGATCTGGGTGCACCAGTCTGGGTAGGATTAGACTCACTCTATTGGCCAGTAATTTGGAATAGATTTTAATGTCCGAATTAATGAGGGATATAGGCCTGTAGCTCTTACAGTCCTGCGGGTCTTTCCCTGTCTTGTATATTACTGAGATGGACGCCTGGAGCATTTGGCTCGGGAATGGGGATCCGTTCAACACTTGGTTAAACATACGAAGTAAGTAAGGGGCCAATTGTTTCCTAAACTTTTTGTAGTAAAGATTCGAGTACCCGTCTGGGCCCGGGGCTTTAGAGGGTTTCAGATTTTTCATAACCTCCGCTAATTCCTCCATTGTAAAATCTCTGCCCATCACCTCTCTGTCCACCTCGCTCAAGCAGGGTATATTTGAACTTGTTAGAAAATTCTCCAGGGCCACCTTGTTCGCTGGTGATCTGTTTACTTTATCCCCGTCATATAATTTTGCATAGAAATCTTTAAATTCCCGTACAATTTGCTTGGGGTTGGCAGTAATTTCCCCTGATTCGCGTCGTAACGCTTGGATACTATAATTGTGCGTTTTAGAGTTAATCATATTGGCTAATAAGGTATCTGGTTTGTTTGCTTTCTCGAAAAATCTTCTCTTTGACCAACTTAACGCTTTCTCAGCCTGGGAGGTGAGCAGAAGATTCAGCTTTGTCTGGGTGTCTTTAATTTGTCGCAGGGTCTCTGCGTCAGGTGACCGCCTATGTTGTTCCCAGTGCTGTTTTAGTTCTGCTTGCACCTTAATAATTTTTGCGTTGCGCTCCTTTTTCTTGCGGGCTCCCATACTAATCAAAACCCCCCTCAGTGTTGCTTTGTGTGCCTCCCAGAGGGTTATGTGTGAGTCAACGCTGTCCTTATTCTCACTGAAAAAGTATTTAATCTCCTCTTTGATTTTTCTCTCAAGGTCTGGGATCTTTAGGAGGGAGTCATTTAGTTTCCAATTTGCTCTTGGCCTTTCCAGCCCTATCTGCGCGCACCTTAGCTCGATCGGTGCATGGTCCGACCATGAAATATCATGGATCCCTGTATGGGTGACCGCGGAGACCAGTCTGCTAGAGATAAAGAAGTAATCGATTCTACTGAATGAGTCGTGTGGGTGTGAGTAGAAAGTGTAGAGTTTTTCTAGCGGGTGGCTTTCTCTCCATGCATCTATTAGGTGAAGGTCTTTCAGACCTTGTGCTAGCGCGGAAGATCGGGGGTTGGTTCTGCACTTCTGGGGACCTGAGCGGTCTAGGGTTGTGTTCATAGCCACGTTGAAGTCCCCGCCTAGGATTAGGGCTCCTTCGCTAAACTTTTTTATAATGCCGAATGTCTTCGTAAAGAATTCTGCTTCATGGGTGTTGGGGGCATACAGCGTGGCTATTGTTATGGGGAGCATGTTGATGGACCCTATGAGCATCAGGAACCTCCCCTCTCGGTCTTTCTTTACCTTATCCACTACTAGGCCTACTTTATTATGAACTAGGATTGCAACCCCCCTTTTTTTTCTGGAGCGGAGGATAGGAATACTTGATTATATTGTTTATCAAAATATTTGGGCGCACTAGAGGTACTGAAGTGCGTTTCCTGGAGTAGGATGAAGTCCGCTCCCTTTTTTTTGTAGTCAGTGAGTGCTATCCTTCGTTTGCATGGGGAGTTTAGACCCTTAGTGTTATGAGATATAAAGGTTAGAGGCATGTTGTTGTGGGGAACTGACCTTGTTTTACTAGTGTTGCTCTTGGATGTATCGGGTCGCTACGGCGCCGCTTCTGTTCCCCTGCAGTACTCAGTTCTGTGCAGGGCTTCAGCGGGGGGCCACTCGTGGAGGAGACAGTGTGGGGGGGGGGTGGACACAGTAGGTACTTGGGACACATAAGGGAGAAGAGAAAACATGTAAACAACATACATCAACTGGGGAGATTGATCAGCGGCATAGGACCGCCGTCTCTCCCTTGCCTGTGGGACTACGGGTCTCTGGAACACGCCCTCTATCTTTTTCCTCCTGAAAAGGGCCGTGTTGCCCCGCCTCGTCCCCAGGACTTCCTCTGGTTCTAGGGCAACTGCCCCATCCCAAGGGTAGACACGCATGACGACTGTAGGACCGCCGTCTCAGCCGGTGAACTAGTAACTTTGTTAGTCCAAACCTGACCTATAAACAACCTGCATACTTAAGAAATTGCATGTAACCTACAACTCTGACCTTCTATCAGTAACTTCCAACAACTTGATCCTCCTTCCTCTGTAGCCCCCCTCCGACTTGCCTCTTGCATTGCCTATTAGGCCCCAATCCTCTGCTGAGTCCCGTGGTTATTTGCCCGTTTTTTTTTTTTTTTCCCTCTTTTTCTCTCTTCCCCCCTCCCCCCCAACATCCCCCGTCTTCCTGTCTGTTTTTGCCTCTTATTTCCACTTTACCCTCTCAGAGCTCTGTATTGGGGCTTCCACCTCCCACCCCCCCGATGGCCTATGGCTACCTTCATTGCTGTCCCTTGCCGCTCTCTATTGCTGTGTAAGCCCCTGCTGCAGCGGGTGTTCCCGTCTTTATCTCCCTCCCTCCCTCCCTAGCAGGATCCCATTACTGTTATGGAGGTGACAGCATGAATAGGGTGTGTGCCGTGTGTCTAAGAGATGTCCTCAGGGGGCTCGCCCGCAGGGGTATCCGCGGGAGGGGTGCCATCTGGGGACGTAGGGGTATCAGCGCGGTGATTAGAGGTATCAAAGAGCGAGAGGGGCGGGAGTGTCATTGAGGGAAACGCCAGTGGGAGCAACAGGGGTGTCCACGCAGGGATCAGGGGCGGCTGCGGGAGCGCCAGTGAGTGGGTTGTCCGCCCGTGGGGTGACTTCCGATGCCCTCTATGCTGTCTTGTTTATCCCCCCTCCTAGGGCCCTGCCCCTCCCCGTCTGCGTGCGCTCTATAAGTGTGTCCCTTTTCTCTTTCGGCGCCGTGTAGTGCTTGGCCTCCTCCAGGGTCGCCTTCCGGGTCCCGCCTCTTCCGGTCCGTCCTGACCTCCGCCATCTTGGGTGTGGCATCTCTCCTCCGTCCCTCTCGCGCGAGGTGCAATCTCCTCCCTGTTGACGTCATCCATGGCCGCGCCTCCTCAGTTGGACACCGGAGCTGATTCAAGATGGATGCCAGTCTCTCTCCGCTGCCGTCGGGGGATCAGGTAGATGTTGCAGCCGGACCAAAGGGCCTTGTCTCTTCTGGGCTCTTGGGGGGGATGCCATGGGGGGGTTTAGCTGTACAGGGGTCTCAGCGGGACTGCTGCGGGTACTGTTTTAGCGAGCCAAAAGCGGGGGTAGGGAGGGGGGTCAGCAATAACTATGAGGGAACCCAGTCTCTTTAGTAGTCCAGTTACCGTGGACTGTGGGTATGATTTTTCTTGTTGGATCTTCCCGCCTCCCGCCATATTGGTTCCGGCGCTGTTCTGTTTCCCGCCACCTCCTCTGTAATTTTGTCCTGTAAGCCCAGTTTAGTGAGGAAGGCTCCGCCATCTTCAGCTTTTTTTATTGTCGTAGATGCCCCGTTTCTGGACACAAGAAGCCCAAAGGGGAAAATCCAGCGGTATTTAACCCCTTCATCTCTGAGGATTTTAGTAATGGGGTAAGTTGTTTTCTTTTTAATAGTGTGGTGGGGGAGATATCTTGGAAAACTTGAATTTTGTGCGATTCAAAAGATGGATTATTGCGGGTCAGCTGGGTAAATAGTTCTTTTATTTTAAAATAATGGAAGCGGGCGATGATATCCCGTGGGGGGTCTCCCGGCTGCGGTCTGGATCTCAGGGCTCTGTGACACCGGTCCAGATGCAACTCTTGGGCCGTCCTGTCCGGCATCAATTGGGTTAGCCACCGGCCCACAAAATCCTCCGGGTCAGGTTCTTCTTCGGAGACCCCTCTAATTCTCACGTTATTCCGACGCTCTCGGTTTTCAGCATCTTCTTGTTTGTCTAGGAGGTCTTGGATAGAGTCCTTTACCTGGGCTAGTTGTTTGTCAGTTTTATGGAGGGACTTTACTGTGGTGTCCAGCTTCCTCTCCAGGGTGTCTGTTCTGTCTCCAATGCTGCTGATGTCCGCTCTCAGGGACGCCACTTCAGCCTGCAGGCATCTTTTAATATCAGTGCAGAACTCCTGCATATCGCGCCTCCGCATAATTCTGTTCCCGCTATCCTCATCCCTCTCTGCCTCTGAGTCGGACCCGCTTGGCGGGGGGCCCTCATGGCTGCGGGCGCGTGGCTGATCTCCTTTGCTGTAATAATCAGTCATTACTGTGGAGGGGCGCTTCGATCTTGTCCCTTTAGACATCCTGGAGGTGTCCGGGTAAGTTGTGGTCAAATTTCGGCGAAATCCGTCAGGTTTGGATGTATTTATTAATTAAATTGTGTCGGCTAGAAACGGAGCTGAATGATCAAGCAGCCATTCAGTCCGTTGTCGCGCATGCGCCTCCTTAGTTGGTTTTAACACGACCCTTCGCCTTTTGCCGCCTCCATGATCATAGATACGGGAAAAACCCTGTGACACACACCAATACCCTCCAACAAATTGGGGCTCAATACGGTGAAAACAGGGGTCACTACATAACCTTTTCCTTATTGCACGCTTCCACAAATGAGGAGTTGGCGAAAATTTGTAAAAGTCATAGTTTTCGATAAAATACTGATAAATTTGAACAACTGTTGCCATCTTATCCTCTGTTGTATTAATAGCGGCCCATATCAAATAAGCATAACTTCTGTCAGGCTTTTGGAACACGGGCTGCATTTGAACACTCATGGCGGATGGGTCTCTGGAGAATAGTGTAAGCGAAAATGGTCTTTGTCTTTATTTAATACAGTATGTAAAGCCTAAATTGATACATTTTTTGCAACGTCTTCCTTCAGTCTCATGGCCAAGTTTCAATAGCACACTGTGGTACAGTATCTTTTTTTAAACGAAACAACAGCAAGCCCACACATTACTGATTCGGCGCTTTACAAGTCATGAGTTTATGCCATCTGGTGGACAAGCGAAGCATTGCAGCCTAGTAAATCCTGATCATTATCATTTAACAGATCAGGCCCCCGTCAGCCAGGCATGAACCGTGGCTGGGAAGGCAAACGCAACGAAGCATGCAAGAGGTGAGCAGCGGCGGATTCCAGGTATCTTCCAGGTACAAACTGGGCATTTGCTCGAATAAAGTGTGTCGGTGCAGTATATATATGTATATATGTATATATGTATATATGTATATGTATGTATATGTTCTTCTTGCTGCTTCACACAACTATTAAGGATAAGGGAAGTGTAAAACGGAGTAGTAAAACAAAGGAGGGGGGGTAAAAAAGGAGGGATATATGTAAAAAATGGGGGGAGGACAGGGTATATAATAACAGAGGAGGGTATGCAAAAACTGAGGGGGCTATGTGAAAATGGAGGGGGGGAAACAGGGTAAGAGGGAGGTTAGAGATAGAGGGGGGTGAGAGAGAGGGAGATAAGAGAGGGGGAAGGGGGGTAAAAGAGAGGATGGTGAGTGAGGGAGAGGAGGTGAGAGGGGGCGAGAGAAAGAGGGGTGTAGGAGGGGGAGGGGGGGTGAGTGAAACATTTTTGGGGAATATTTTATTTGGATTGGGGTCGCATGGCTGAGGGTTTGCCTAGGGTGCCAAATACCTTTGGACGGTCCTGATTAACTCTATTTATCTACATATATGGAAGCTGAGTAATACACTGCTATCCTGTTGAGCTCACAGTGGCGGCCCGCTTTAGTCTAATGCGGCTGCCACCACGGGTAATTTAAAACCGCGTGCAGACGCGGCTGTTTTTTTTTTTTCCCGCGCATCACTGGTGAGCCGGTCACGCACCGGTCAGGGTTCCATCGTCATCCCGAAGCCACCGGCATCCCGAAGATGGAGGTGATGGAGGTTTAAGGCGGGGTACGGCCCAGTGACGCATTGAGTACTGTCCCTGCGACTGGGATCGGGAGAAGTAGAGGCGGCTGGCGAAGATGCGGCTGGTGCGCGGCCAAGTTCGGCGCCAGCCGAAAAAAGCCCTAGTACGGACCGGTTAAACGTGAGAATTGAGCTGGCCGCAGCAGTCACTTGCAGATACATAGTAGAAGCAGTGAGTTAAGGATATCTGCACACAAAAGGGTTAATTAGATATCGGTTTACATCTGCTATACCTAGATAAAATACTATCAGTCAGTGATCAAATAAATATTGCATCAGGTTTTTGTTTTTTTAACATTGTTTTTCACAATATGATACTTTGTTGCATTAAACCCTCTTTTAAATTACATATTAAACGTTAAGTGATAAGCTAACTCTTAAATCAACCTTGTACGTGGGAGTCCTGTTCCATTTAAAGGTATTTATTTTTCTAGTTTTTGTCTATAAACTCTACAAATGCCTGAAATAATCAATAACATAAGAATGCACAATAACATTAATCAACTTCAACTGCAAATATACATCTGACTGTATTGTACGTCACTACCATTTATGATTAAACTATCAAAATATATGTATTTAATGTGGTTTAGTTCAGAGGAAAATTAAATCGTCATAAAAAACTATTATTTTGGCTCTGAGAACCTTTTAACATCATAACCCATCAAATATATGTAAATATGAATCACGAAACATTAATCTTAATATTTAAAAGCTTTTCAATGATCTGACGGCATTGTACAGTATGTTGCATGAAGGTTGAATTAAAGTGTTAGCTGTTCCTATCTGTAAAATATCTTGTATCTTGTATACAACAGGCACACTCTATTTTCGAGTGAATTACAGAGATTCATACGCCATACTATCAGGTGACTTTCAGGTAGGCATTTCTCTATGCCCAAATGTATCTGCACATACCCCGCTTAACGGGGAGTATTATATTCTTGAGGCATTTTAGTCTCCTTCACACACTTGTTTTTATTGGTTTCAAAATCACTACTGGTTCTTTTACTAGTGATGCTACCTGACTGATGTACACTTGCAGTGCATAGCTCTGTATAATTACTGTGTATATATAACATTCAGCCTACATACAGCTGCATCTAAGTATCACCTCTGTTGCAACAATTAGAAATATCTCTGATAAAGAGGTTTTCTTAAATTTTTGTGGAACCGTTTCTGGTACCAATTAAGCAATAAGCGTCTCTTAGGTTTTAATATTAGACTTCTAGTTTTCTCTCTTTCTTCCACCAAGAAAATTTAAATATTGTATTATTATTATTTATTGGTAGAGTGCTTGTAACAGGGATTCTTTTATCTTATGTCTACTGTACATATAATGAGTCATAGACTACTTATAAGTTGAGATGAACAAAACTTTCAAAATTCATTTTGCACGGATTGTGTACATTGTTTTTACCAAAATACAATCCACATACAGAAATCTGCAGGCAGATTAATCACTAAAAAATATGGGCAGATACATCCTAATTTACCACCGGATCCATTCTGCCCATTTTGTGAAATCCGCCATCGAATGTGATATTAATTCCATTTGCAGATTTTGTAGATGGGGCAAGAAGGGGTAGGATATTGGAGAGGGGGAGGAGATGGAAGAGGGGGAGGAGATGGGAGAGTGGGTGAGGAGATGGGAGAGTGGGTGAGGAGATTGGAGAGAGGGGGAGAGGGGTAAGGAGATTTGAGAGGGGAGGGGCAGAAGGGGGGTAAGGGAAGGGAGAGGGAGGAGGAGACTGATTTATATATATATATATATATATATATATATATATATATATATATATACCCTCCATAAAACATATGGAGAGACACCTGTGCTCAAAGAGGAGCACACTTTAGATACTTGGGAAGTATGCTAGTGTGAAATTCCAAAAAAGATTTCCATAAGAACTACAGTATATTGACAAACCTAAAGCCGCTGTTGCTTAGTGTTTGCTGTTTCTGCAGACTTCTTTCAAAGGCTGCTGATTGCCTCATGACCGGCACCTGTTCACAATCAACAGCCAGGCCGTTTTAAAACTCTGTTTCCTGGTCCTGGTTTCCTGACTATTGAGCTTGACTCAGTACTCTAGCTTGCTGTTACATCCTGTTGCTGTCTACTAATTTTCCTGACTCTATACAGACCTTTCCTTTATTGCCTCTCTCCTATCCTCAACCCGGCTTGTTTGCTGACCATTGCCTGTCCTCTCATCACCGCTGCCTACCTCTGACCTTTGCTTGTCTGTCAACTCCTGCTAACCATTTTTACACAACTGGACTCCAGCCCTGCAGTTGTTCCCTGTGACAATCACTGTTGCAGCATATTTTTTAACTCTAGTGCTCCATTGCTCACACCTTTAGACCACTCCCCCTGGATTTCTTTAAAAGCAGACCATTTTCACTTCCTGGTTAAATGTTTAATTGTGTTCAAAACGGAGCACCATCTCAGAGATATGCTAATAGTCGGATTAGCTGCAGGTTTGAGCAGTAGAGCTCAAAAGTATGCTGTGACAGCTGTGCTACCCAGCAGCTAGTTTAGTTCCATATTATACTCCTCTCTCTCCACTAATTTTTGTAAGAAAATAAACAGAAAATAAAAGATTAAAGATCAAAGAGTTCTATGGAAACTGTATGGAACGCATATGTGGGTCATTGAATTTCTCTGCGTGGTGCTGATATTTATCAGTCTTCTGAATCTGCAAAAAAAAAAACAAGGATTAAACAATGTAAAAAACTAGCACTCTTCTTACATGAATACAATCTTCTTTAACCATCAACATCTAGCTGTCTTTTACAGATTATAAGGCAATATAGTCGTAACATTGTTATTTATTGTTAATAGAAAAGAAATTGAGGCATGAATTATATTACCTTATTGGTGGATGCGTTTCCTACTAGGTGTTGACCAGCCTGCTGAATCTGCAAAAAAGGATGAAAACAAGCATTAAACAATGACAAAAAACAATTGACTGTTTTAAAAATTGTATTAAAACTGTATTATTCAAAAAATTCATGTTTTAGTCATCAGTTTCAGCCACTGATTAGTTCAGCTTGCAGTCCTCTGATAAAACATGGAAGAAAAAAGGGGAGCACAGGGTTAGAGATATAATACAAAGCTAAGCTAGTGCTTAGAATATGATAATAGAGATGTGATGTCATGCAGTGAGATGCTAATTGGCTGGCTACAAATCTTTAGTGCATGCACTAAATAAAGCACTATAACTTCAGACTGAATGGTGATAGGTTGAAGCGGGTGAGGTGTACAGTGGAGGAATAATAAACTGATAATATTAGCACACACATGGGCCTGTGTGAGCACGTGGGTGATAAAGGTATCTTTACAAGTGGTCCTCAGAAGATTCCTGTGTGCAGTTGAACCAAGCTCCAAGTCTGATTAGTGAAGGGGAAGGAGGTGGAAGTCACAGGGTGGGCTAAAAAGGGATAACACTCACACGGCCCTGTGTGAGTGAATACACATCAGTGATTCCATGTCTCCTTCTTAAGAGGTGTATGCCTGGTTGAGATGTGCCCTTTCAGTCCAGGCCTCTGGGATCTCGTTCTCCCTCAGTGGAGTGGTAGATATTCCACAAGTCAATAAAATATACAATGCTTTATTAAACAATAATATCCAAACTTACATTAATAGTTGCCGTCATGCAGCACCACAGGAGTCCACTCTACAGATGGATGCCCTTCTTCCACGCCTGGATGCTGGGCTGGGGTCACGTCTGCTTCTTCCTACGGTGGCCGCGCTGGAACAAAAAGAGCTATGCGTTTCGCCTCTCTACAGGCTTCGTCAGTCTCGTGATGGGTGCAAATTGTTTCCTGGCTGTATTTACGGGTTGGGGATCCAATCGCTCTGCGCTTTGGGTCCTCGTCAATGGTTGCCAGTTAGAATTGCTTCTGATGTTTCAGGCAGTCCTTATGTCTCTCTGGTTTCACTCGAAGACCCCCCCCCCCTCCTTATAGTTCTCATAATCCCCCAAAAGATCGCAGGGTCTATATTTATGATAACAAAAAATGTATCAATACAATCAACACTTCCAAAAAATAAATTATATAAATAATGAAGTCCCACTGAGGAAAAACAGCATGCACAACCCCTCTGTTTCCGATTCTTGCTTGCTCCAAGCTCTGCAGTGGGACAAATAAAATATGATGTGCCTCACACATGTTTATAGAAAAATCACGTAATAGATAAAAGGAAATTGGTTTTACATCATTAGTTAGGCAGCTGGTTGAAACTCAAGATGTATTAAAATCCTACCCAAGTGCAGCAGAATAAGATAATAATCCAGTGATACAAAAGGCATAATATAATTGAATGGAATTCAATACAAATTAAAACTGTATTAATAAAAATATTAATAAAAATATATAAATTCATAATATATATATATATAAAATGTCTGTAGAATATTTTTAAGAATATTTTTAATATATATATATAAAATATATATAAAATATTTTTGGTTTTAATAGAATTGTTTTAATATGTTAAATATTAGAGTAGATATTTTTTAAAATGTTAAAATATAAAACATAAAAATGTTAAAATATTAAAATAAAGGAAGAAAGAGATGAAAAAGATGGGGGGGTGGGGGACAGATGACCTCCCTGTGTGAAACATCTCCAACTCTGAGTTATGTGTTCTTGATTTCCTTTATCTTCTGTCTTTATCTTCATCTGCTAATCCCTAACCCCATGTTAAATTCACCATATTGACCCAACGAGCCGACGGCTTCGTGAGCTCAAATGAGACGTCACGGCCTTAAATATGGCCTGTGATGTCACATTTGGAAAGCAAATGGCTCCCACGCCATCTGATTAGCTATGAAAACATGTGCCTTTTTAAAAAAAATATTATTAATTATTAACTGCTAAGGTGATTAAGGGGTTAGGGGCCATTAGACTGTATTTTTTTATCTATTGTTGCTGGCATCAGAGGACATGTCCCTGCAGTATGCTGATGAGGACGCCCTTCATGTTGGCAGGGGTAAGTAGAACGGTTTTCATTGACTTTATTTATGCTGGCTGGCTAATGTTGTGTTTAAAAACAGGCAAATAATCTATTATCATATATGGATAATAGTTATTTTGCACATTACTGTACTGTATGTGTTTGGGGGGGGGGAGGTGTATTTATTGACTTAGAAAATTTGGCTCACTCTTGAATCTAGGTGCAAATTACATTTTTCCTGTCTTGCATTTAAATACTTTCTGGGCAAGCTTCCCGGCTATCTGAACAAGGTCCTCACCCCTACCACATGCAGCACTTATCACCTGATATCCAACTTCAAAATACTTTCCACGGTCCCAATGTTCAACAAAGAATCTGGTTGCTCCTCCTTCTGTTACCTTGGACCAAACGACTGGACAGAGTCTCAATAGTTGCTTCCATGCTCTTCACTCTGTGTTCTAACTTCCTGTGAAACATAGCCAGGGTCCTAGGGAGTTATGCACTAAAAAGTGAAAAGTCGTTTTAAGAGCGCAAAGTGCTCTTAGAACGTGATATTGCGCTCAGCGCGATTCACACAGCAGTGATAACAGGCACTTTGCGCTCTGAAACGGGCTTTTTTCAAGAATTTTTTCTAAGTTCCACAAAGCTCATACGATCAGCTAAATGCGCTGATTTCTGCCTGTCTGCGCGATTCTCAAAGCTACAATAAGTGATCGTGCTTTAAAAATGTGCTGAAAAAAAACACACCAGCTCAAGGTAGGCGCTAAAGGCGCAGGAGTTTCTGTGTTTACCTTTTTTTAGGCACACTATCCATACAACAGGCCGGCGGGTGTCCCCGGCTGACCCCACGGATGTCATCGGGTGATCCTCGCGAGCGTCATGGGGTCCCCACGGGTGTCCGTGAGTCCCTGCTGGCCTGCTGTACCAATGGTGTGCCCCCAAAAAATAAACAATATTTTTAAATAAATGCACCCCCTGCCCCCGCCTCCTAACACATACAATACAGTAATGGGCAAAATTACTATTATCCACATACGTATGGATAATAATGCATTTGCCCATTTAAAATACACGAATAACAATACTGTAAATACAGTAAATACATATTGCACTTAACTTTTCTATGCAAACACGATGAAGGCCGTCTTCATCCTCATCCTGCCCATGTCCCCCTCCGGTGCTACAAAACATTCAAAAGAATAAAAAAAAAAGCCAATGTAATGTCCCCTAACCCCTTTATCACCTTAGCGGATTATAACCGCGACAGTAATTAAGGGGTTAACCCACCCTGGCCCGATACATCCATTCACCCATTCATTTGTACAGTGAGAATAATATATAAGTGGAGAGCTTGAGAAAGGACCGTAAGGTCTAAAACGTTGCTTCTTTTTTCTGTGATTACCCCTTGATGCCTGTGTTACTTCATTAAATTGTATTTTTTGAATTTGTGAGTGCTCCAGATTCTTTGATATTGGGTATTTATCTATTTTGTTTTGCTGGATGGTGATCCTGGCCGCACTGTGAGCACCACGACTGATCAGATACGTTTTTCCCTTTTACTTTTTCCCTTTGAGTGCCCTGAACATTCTTGCTATTGTTATAATATATATATATATATATATATATGCCCTAAAGAAGGTCTCCTTGTGGGACCGAAACATCGGCTTACGTGTGTCTATGTTTTGAATACAGATTTTTTTTGGATTAACCCTGTGCAGTTTGCTGTATACAGTATATATATATATATATATATATATATATATATATATATATATATATATATATATATATATATATATATACACAACACCAATTTACAAATAAAAGGTTAAGGATTACACAAACATACATTAAAAAAAACATTAAATCTCAATCTGCAAAACAGCTCATTGCATCAGAAAATTAAACCAGCACATATAATGTATTTTTCTATCTCATTTCCCAACACACCAGCACCTACACAAATAAATATACTGTATCCCAAATGTAAAAAAAAATGCATTTTAGTATGTACATGATGCAATTAATCTGTGCATCATGTAACACTATGCAAAATCAATGTTCAAAATAAAATAAACTATGAACAAAAACATACAATGCCATCCACAAAATCAAATACAAACTAAGCAAGTAAACATAAATACATTTAACATCAATCAATTAATCAATTTAAAAAATCAATTACAATACAATACAAATCAATTATACAATTCGCTATTCAATTCCTAAATCCCAACCATTGAGAAAAAATTCTTCTTCAAAGTAACCACCATCATACAAATCTAATTACCAAAAATAAGCCATTATTAAAAAGCAAGCCCCTGAAATAAACTATTGCAATACCATGAAAAATTAAATGTAAATAAATATCAATTACATTACACACACCAATTCCTAACCAAAGCTGCAAAATACATGTTAAAAACATCAAAAGAACATAAATAAACATTTGCAATACAATCATTTATTATCCCTGTATGTTTACCAAATATAGCTAAACATTACATACAGGGGCAATAAATGAGCATAAAAAACAATGACATTACATCCAAAAATACAATTCAATACAATACAATACAAACATTTAGTGTCCCTGTATGTATGTATATCCATAGGGACATACATAAATTCAGGGGCATTAAATGGACATAAAAAAAACACATGAATAAAAAAAAAAACTGTAAAATTAAAAAAATATATACTTTTCTTTTGTTTACTTACCATTAGATGGCCCACTCAGTGAAATCCAGGGGAACCGGAAGCTCTCGAACCAATCCACAGGTAACCATAAAAAAAACATACAATCCAACTGTGTCTTCTTTCTTCTATTTGTAATACTTTCCGTCAGTCTTGGGGTCTTCTTAACCTTCTCCGGGGTCTTCTTCCATCTTCTTCCTTCTTCTTACATCTTCTTACGCCACGCCGTGCTTCTCTTCTTAGGAGGGGAGGTCTTCCCTCCTCGGCGTCTGGCTTCAAAATGAGACGACATAGGCAGAATTTAAATGTCCCGGTCACGTGACGCGGAAGCTTTAAAGTGCCGGGGATACCGGCACCCCATAACAGGGCCTGAATCTCCTGAAGTAGGGGGTCCCCGGACCTGAAACAATGCGGTTCAGGTACAGAGACACCCTGCTCATGTACACTATTATTAAAATTTATATTGTTAATGCACGATCGCCTGTAACAGCCGTGCATGGAGATGCAGAATCTCCATGCAAATGTTACAGGAGGCTTTATTTTTCCTATCAGTTATCGTACTTGAACTTTAAGCACAATTACAGGGGGGGGGGGGGAAGCACGCATGATCGGGCAGATTTGAGCACGTCCGATCCCGAATGCGCTGAAATCCTTAATGAATCGTGCCTCCGGCTTCAATTTTTAGTGGACGTTTTAGTTTATTTTCAGGCCAGCGCAAAAGCTCACAGCTTTGTCCATAGCGCCCCTAGTCTCAAGTACATCCCTCCTCACCCTTATGGAGATGATGTAATGCCTCAGGTCCTGCACAGCAGTCTGTTGCTCCGATCGTAAAGTTTGTTTAAAGCATTAAAAAAAGTCTCTGCATTTCCTTGCGGGTGTTCAGGACACTGGGAACCCAAAAATAAAAAGGTAATGGGAAAAGTACAGCCAGAACTGCAGGAGAAGTCCCCTTAACCTGGATAAGAGGGACTGCAGTCTGGCACAGCTAAAAGAAATATGGTGCATGGACTCTTTTGCCACGAAAGGGGCAGGTGGTGGGGGAATCCGTCAAGTGGGCCAAGTAGTCTCCCGTGCTCAATGCACTGTGCCCTTGTTTGCAGGTAGTACGTCTCAAGATTTATTTATACAATATTTTTCCAGGAAGTTTCGTAGTGAGTGACAAGGGCAAGGCAGTGCAATGTATTGAGCATGAGAGAGTACAGCCATTTCCTCTGCATGCTGAGGATGGGTGTCGAGGCGGGTAGAGTGCTGCTAGCGGGGGATCGCTGCTTCGGTGTTGGTTAGGACTCCCAGCGGCATACTATTGGCCAGCAGGGCCACTGCGGAGGCCCAATAGGTGAGGAGGAGTGGCCATCTTGCCTCTACGCTTTGATTTGTGGCTGTCTCTTCCTCCCCCCACCCCTGCTAAGGAACTGTTTGTTCCCTCCAGGGTCTGCCCCAACCCCGGCAAAGTCCCCCTCATCTCCCCCCATATCAAGCACCCATCTACCTGTTGGAGGACCATGTCAATAGCCACCGAAAGGGCCCCCACAACCCATTAAAAGAGAACACCCAGAGTCTATCCAACCTCAGAACAAAATGGCCGCCAAAGGCCTCTGAGGTGGAGGAGGTGGGCGGCCGTGAGGGGAGTGGAACTACAACTGGGTGCCTGCGTCCTCAGTGGGAGCAGACGAGGTGCGTGGAGGTAAACTTGGTGTGAATAAGCCTGGGCTGAGTCTGATGCTGAATCCCCTGGGGTGCACGAGCCTGTGCCTCCCTGGGAGCCCAGGCTGCCAGATGAGCCTGCACCAAATCAAGGGGGAAAGACCCCCAGAGGTAGAGGAATACTGCAAGGGGGAAAAATAGAAGTGAAGTGTCTAAGAGCATTACAAAGACTTGTAAGTACCACTCCATTGCTGAGAAAGGAGGCTTGACCAACCATGGCGGAGGGTCACCTTTGTATAGCCCGGGGGACGATTCCGTTACCACATGGATCATAAACCAAGGGAGAGGGACCTCTCCGTTCACGGATCCCAGCTTACCAGGTTTGGCAAAATCTATTTGGGTACTGAGTTGGTTGAGACTGGGAGACGAAAGAGACTCCAGGAGTCTGGAGCCCTAACACACTATTCATTAGCATAATTTCTTTAGGTTTGATAGACTTAGTCAAACATTTTTTCCTTCCCCTTACTTATAGGGTTGATATATTGAACTGGGCCAACATCATTATATAAGGCCTACTAAGTTACCAAAGTGAAGCAGATATTTGGGTGAGTTCTTGACAATATTAGCTAGTAAAGAGATATAAATCAAAAATATTATGGTTAAAAAGTTTTAATGTACTCTGTTCCCCCATTTCCACCCTATCCCACCCCCCCGTGGCAATACCCCCCTCCCCATCGTGCCTCCCCCTCCCCCACACACTACATTCACCCCACGGAAGTGTTAAAGAAAAATTCTAATGTAAGAATATATGCCCCGAGGTCCTTTCCTTCCCCCCCTGCCTCCCATTTACCCTCCTCCCACCTCCCTGTTACCCCACATACTGTTATGAAAAAGGTTAATCTCTTGTATATTATGTTACGTGTTAAATGAAGAACAAATTGTATTTAACTGGTTTTGCACAGACATAAATCTCAATAGCTTGATAGATTTCAAGTACAGTGGTTAACCAGGATAAGGACAAAAATGCTTCTATCCATCCAAGAAATCTAACCTCAGCTATCATAATCATAAGCTAAACAAAATAAGGGTATGTTCAGAGTCCCTCCCCACTTCCCCCCTTCCACCCTCCCTCCTCCCCATCTTTTTCTCCTCCTATACTCCCCCTCCTCCTTACCCCACATACTGGTTATGGAAAAAGTTAATATGTTAATATCCTGTATTTAATGTTGTGTTAAATGAAGAACAAAAATGTATTTTTCTGTTTTTTCACAGATATATATGTCTATAGATTGATAGATATCAAGTACAGTGGTTAACCAGGTTAAGGATAATAACAAAATAAAAGCTAAGATCCGTCCTAGAAATGTAACCTCAGCGATCATAAGCTAAACAAAATAATGATATGTTCAGAGCCCCCTGTTATCTGCAGCTTTCTGGCAAGGTCATTCCTAGACATTAAAGAAGGAATTAGCTGCTCAAGAAAGACCTACTGTGCTCGAGGATCTTATTGCCATGTGTATTCGGGTGGATCAACGCCTTCAAGAAAAGAGGTTGGAACTCCATCACTCACGTTCTCTCACACCAACAGCTCTTGTCCCCAGTCTGTCTCCTTCTACTTTCCCAGCTCTTGAGGCTCCAGAACCAATGCAGTTAGGAAGTCACCAGCTCTCCCCTTCAGAAACAAAGTCGGAGAACTGGAGGATTATGTCTTTACTGCAGACTGTTCGGGTCACCTGGTGCTTCATTGTCCCACGAAACCGGGAAAAGCGAACACCCAATGAGGTAAAAGGGGGTCTCATTGGATATTATTTCTTCTTCCCCTCTTAGTAAGAGAGGCCTACCTACCAGGGTCATGCTGTCTGTCTTCCTTGAGGGTCCTGGTTTCCTCGTTCCTGCCTCTGCCTTCATTGACTCCGGGTCTGGGGGAAATTTTGTGGATCAAGATTTCGCTACCAAACATAAGATTCCCCTGATCAAGAAATCAATACCGGAAGGCCTGGAGGCTAATTACGGACATCCTCTCCAGCCAACCTTCATTTCATTGGAGACTCCTACTCTTACTCTCTCTACTACTGATGGTCACAAGGAAAAATCTCATAGGATGTTATTCATTCACCCTTTGTACTGGTAATTCTAGGCCTTCCTTGGATCCAACAACACAATCCGATTATAGACTGGACAGAGAAGAGACCTAAACAATGGGGTGTTGCCTCTGGGGCTGTTCCTGTATCCTCGGTACAACTTATCTCTGGCGTAGAGACCAGTTCTCCTGCCAAATCTACTCTTTCTGAAGTATATGCACAATTCATTGATGTTTTTGATAAAGTTCGCTCTGAAACTTTACATCAGCACCGCTCTTATGATTGCCCCATAGAGCTTCTGCCTGATGCCATCCTTCCTAAAGGCAGATGCTTTCATTTGTCCCTTCCTGAAACTAAGGTTATGTCTGAAAATATTCAGGAGAACTTAAAGAGAGGGTTCATTAGAGCTTCTTCCACACCAGCCGGGGCTGGGTTCTTTTTTGTTAAGAAGAAAGATGATGCAATCCGTCCTTGCATAGACTATAGGGGTCTTAACAAAATAACCCTGAAGAATTGTTACCCTTTGCCACTTGTTACGCCGGTGCTGCCCGCAGACCAGACCCGTCCCCTGTGCTGAGGTGGGACGTAGGGATACACGCACCCGAAGCAAAGGGAGCGCATCCGGAGTGTGGTGTTAGTGTTGCCAGGCCAGGTATAGTAATGAAGACAATACTTGCCGGTACCAGTAGTAGAGGAGGAGTAGTATTTGCCATTGCCAAGATCAGGGATAGGAGAGTTGCGGATGACCGAAGGTATAAGCCGTGTTACAGGGATGCCAGAAGTCACGAAGTCCAAGTAGAGCCGAAGTCGAGAGCCAGAGGGGGTAGTCATCCAATCCGTGTCTATACATGAGGAGTCACTGAGAGAGTAGTCAAATGCTTCCATACAGAACTATGTCGAGCGACGAGTGATGGGAAACACAGGCATAATAAAGCTGGGCAGGCCAATGGGAAAAGGGGGCAGGCCTGGAGGACTGCAAGGAGTCCTCCCTGATAGGAGGGAGGTGTTACAGCCCAGCTGAGTGTAATCATTGATTTGCATGGAACTGTGTGATGCTTGGGGGCGACGCCTCACTGCAGGAGCAGTGGTTAAAAGTGCTCTGTTAGGCGTGTGCTCTGTAAGCTGGGAATGCATGCACATAATGTCTGAGGCTGGCGTGCATGTAGGTGTGCATGCAGGAGGGCGTGGGCGCGCCCGGCGCTGAGCAGAGGAATCGCCGAGGGGAGTGATCCCGCAACGGCGGCAGGGCGAGGAGCCGTGGAGGCCGGTAAGGCAGGATTGTTTTGTGTGTCCAGGGGCTCCCTGCGGAGAGGGGGAGCTCTGTGTGGAAAGCGAGGAGAACGCCGATTCCTGACAGTACCCCCCCCCCTTCAGGAATGGCCTCAGGACGGTCCAAGAACGGTTTCTCTGGAAACTTCTTCCTGAAGGACTTAAGAAGGGCCGGGGCATGAATGTCCTTTGAAGGTACCCAGGATCTCTCTTCAGGGCCAAAGCCCTTCCACTGCACCAAGAACTGGAGCTGACCCCTTGATAGGCGAGAATCGAAAAGAGAGCGAACTTCATATTCCTCATTATTTTGTACCGTAATGGAATCCAGTTTACGAGTCTGATCCAGAAAGAAGTGACTGGAGATAAATGGTTTTAAGAGAGACACATGAAAGACATTAGGAATCTTCATACTGGGTGGTAGTTGGAGCCGGAATGCCACAGGATTGATTTGTTCACAAATAGGGAAGGGTTCCAGGAACTTAGGTGCCAGTTTAGGAGATGGTACCTTGAGGTGGATATTCCTAGAGGAGAGCCATACCAAATCCCCTGGTTTGTAACTGGGCGCCGAACGATGACGACGATCGGCCTGCAATTTCGATCTGCGGGAGGAGTTGAGAAGGGTAGACTGAATCCTGGACCATGCGGTTTGGAGGGAAGAAATGCGTTCATCTACGGCTGGTACTCCAGAAGAAATGTTGGGGATGGGAAGACAGGGAGGGTGGAACCCATAATTTATAAAGAAGGGTGACTCCCGGGTGGACTCGTTTTTTGCAGAATTGACGGCATACTCTGCCCAAGAGAGGAGTTGAGCCCAATCATCCTGGAAATCGGATATAAAACATCTCAGGTACTTCTCCAGGGATTGATTGATTCTCTCCGTTTGTCCATTGGACTGAGGATGATAGGCGGAAGAGAAGGAAGAAGAGATGCCCAATCTCTTCGTGAAAGCTCTCCAAAATTTGGATACGAACTGAGAACCTCTGTCAGACACAATGGACGAAGGGATCCCATGAATCCGGAAAATCTGCTCCGTAAAGATATCAGCAAGGGCGGGGGAGGTGGGTAATCCTTTAAGTGGAATGAAATGGGACATCTTCGAGAACCTGTCCACGACCACCAAGATAGTGTTCATTCCTCTGGACCTGGGCAACTCCACGATGAAGTCCATAGAAATGTGGGACCAGGGGCAGTCGAGAACTGGAAGGGGTAACAGAAAACCCTGAGGCTTTTGACGGAGAGTCTTGCTTTGAGCGCACGTGGGGCATGCGCGGGTAAACTCCAGAATATCTTGAGACATCCTTGGCCACCAGAAATTCCGACGAATGAGATCAGTAGTCTTCTTAAAACCTGGATGACCTGCAGATTTAGAGGAGTGACCCCAAGACAGGACCTCTGGAACAAATTTGGATGGTACAAAGAGTTTGTTGTCGGGAATGACCAAGTCCTTGGGAATGCGTCTCTGGGAGTGCAACATTTTGTCAAGATTCTTGAAAGTAGACGTGGCGAGAATCCTCTCATGTAGAAAGATAGTCTCCAACGATTCCTCTGGCCTCTCTTCAGAAGAATGTATACGGGAGAGTGCGTCTGCCTTTACGTTCTTGGTCCCGGGAATATAGGACAAGTGAAAATCGAATCGAGAAAAAAAAAGAGCCCAACGAGCCTGTCGTGGACAAAGGCATCGAGCGTTCTCTATGTAAAGAAGGTTTTTGTGGTCCGTGAGAATAGTAAACAGCTCTTTTGACCCCTCCAGCAGGTGTCTCCACTCTTGAAGAGCCATCTTCATGGCCAGAAGTTCCCTGTTACCCACGTCATAGTTCCTCTCGGCAGACGAGAATTTCTTGGAAAAATATGCACAGGGATGTAACTTATCTTGGGGCGTGGGTCTCTGGGAAAGAACGGCACCAGCGCCGCAATCAGAAGCGTCGACCTCCAGGACAATGGGAAGTTCGATGTTGGGATGACGGAGACTAGGTGCGGATATAAAGGCTTCCTTGAGTGTCTCGAAGGCGGAGATAGCCTCGGGTGACCAAGCAGAAGGATCAGCTCCTTTTTTGGTGAGCGCAGTGAGGGGTGCCACAATGGTGGAAAAACTCCGTATAAACTTACGATAGTAATTAGCGAACCCTAAAAAACATTGTATGGCCTTGAGAGAGTTGGGTCTTTGCCATTCAGTGACTGCTTGAAGTTTACCGGAGTCCATCATAAACCCCTTATCGGAAATTATATACCCCAGGAACGGAGTAGAGGTCGTATGAAAGGTGCACTTCTCCAGTTTGGCATACAAATGGTGTTCACGGAGACGGGAAACGACGTAGGAGGTGTGGCGTATATGGTCCTGGAGATCTTTGGAAAAAATCAGGATATCATCCAAGTATACAATAACAAAAATATTGAGTACCTTACGAAAGACGTCGTTGATGAAATCCTGGAAGACAGCGGGAGCATTACATAAGCCGAAAGGCATTACTAGATATTCGTAGTGTCCACTACGCGTGTTGAAGGCCGTCTTCCATTCATCCCCCTTCCTGATGCGCACCAGGTTATAGGCACCATGTAGATCCAACTTGGAAAAAATCTTGGCCCCCTGTAATTTATCAAACAGTTCGGTAATAAGGGGAAGGGGGTAACGATTTTTAATAGTGATGTGGTTTAAACCCCTGTAGTCAATGCAAGGCCTCAACGACCCGTCCTTTTTCTTGACGAAGAAAAACCCAGCCCTTGCTGGGGAATTGGAGTGACGAATAAAGCCTTTCTTGAGATTCTCCTGGATATATTCATCCATAGCGTGAGATTCTGGTAACGACAAGGGGTAGGTCTTGGACTTGGGTAGGGAGTAACCTGGAACTAGATCGATCGGACAATCGTAAGTCCTGTGTGGCGGCAAGAGGTCTGACTGTACCTTATTGAAAACGTCCCAGAATTGATGGTAAACGGAAGGTAGAATAACTTTGGGAACAGTGGTATTGGCCAGCAGTTGATGAGTCTCGCCTGACCTCGGCCTCCAGGAAATGGGGGCAGAGGAAGTCCAGTCAATGAGAGGATTGTTAAGCTGTAGCCAAGGAAGACCAAGGGTGATGGGTATCCCAGGAGCGTGAATGGCATCGAGAACTAAGTTCTCCTTGTGCAGATGTGAGGACAGAAGCAAGGGAGCCGTCTCTAAGGAGATGTGGGCCGGGGTAAGAGGACGTCCATCGATACCGACGAGTGCGATGGGAACCTTCTTTCTCACGAGTGGTATGCGGTTTAACCTGGCGAATTCAAGATCCACAAAGTTTCCTCCAGCTCCAGAGTCAATGAAAGCGGCGGTAGAAGTCTTGAACTTATCGCCTGAAAGGGAGACTGGAAATGTAAGTTTCTTAGGGAGTTCACCTTTAGAAAGGGGACGTGGAGACATTACACCCAGAGAGAGCCCCTCTGTACTCACTGGGTGTTCCCGTCCCGGACGCAGTGGACACTCCCGAACCAGATGTTCCATGGATCCGCAGTAGAAACACAATCACCCGGCGTATCGGTGTGCGGATGCGTTGTACCCCTAATTGCATTGGCTCTGGCAACTCCAGTGCAGGAGTGTTGCTTGGAGTACTGGAGAACGGAACTTGAAAGTTATGGACGCGAGTGCGCAGACGCTCTGAGCGGCGTACCTGGATATGTTGATCCACTCGGACAGCCAAATCAATGAGGACCTCCAATTGATCCGGCCTGGATTGGCGAGAGAGTTCATCCTTGATGGGATCTGCCAGGCCTTGCCAGAACACAGAGACGAGAGCCTCTTGTCCCCAGTTAGTCTCGGCTGCTAGAGTCCGGAATTCCACAGCATACTGCGTCACCATTCGCCATCCCTGAGTGATCTGGAGGAGAGAAACAGATGCCATCTCCCGACGAGCGGAAGAAGCGAATACTTGTTGAAACTCGGCTTTAAATGCCGGGTAATCTTGGGTAAGGTCAGAACGTCGCTCCCAAATCGGGGAAGCCCAAGCCAGGCCGCTGCCAGTGAGGAGGTTATAAATGTAGGCTACCTTCTTGCGATCAGTATTGTAGAGATGGGGAGCCATTTCAAACTGCACCTCACACTGGTTTAGGAAACCCCTACAATCTTGCGGTTCACCTGCATAAGGCTTGGGGGAGGAATCCTTACATCTGAGCTGCTAACTGCGCTTGTGGAGTGGGGGCTTACATCTGGCGGGGTCGCGGTCGGTACCCTGTCTGAGAGTACTGCGACCTGGCGTGTAAGTGTCACAATTTGATCCGCCATGGCCTGGTTATGCTGAAGCAGATTAGAGAGAAACTGTTGAAGTTCAGTCTGGTCTGCGTCTTGTGGGCTCGACATAATGTTACGCCGGTGCTGCCCACAGACCAGACCCGTCCCCTGTGCTGAGGTGGGACGTAGGGATACACGCACCCGCAGCAAAGGGAGCGCGTCCGGAGTGTGGTGTTAGTGTTGCCAGGCCCGGTATAGTAATGAAGACAATACTTTCCGGTACCGGTAGTAGAGGAGGAGTAGTATTTGCCGTTGCCAAGATCAGGGCTAGGAGAGTTGCGGATGACCGAAGGTATAAGCCGTGTTACAGGGATGCCAGAAGTCATGAAGTCCAAGTAGAGCCGAAGTCGAGAGCCAGAGGGGGTAGTCGTCCAATCCGCGTCTATACATGAGGAGTCACTGAGAGAGTAGTCAAATGCTTCCATACAGAACTATGTCGAGTGACGAGGAATGGGAAGCACAGGCATAATAAAGGGCCAATGGGAAAAGGGGGCAGGCCTGGAGGACTGCAAGGAGTCCTCCCTGATAGGAGGGAGGTGTTACAGCCCAGCTGAGTGTAATCCTTGATTTGCATGGAACTGTGTGATGCTTGGGGGCGACGCCTCACTGCAGGAGCAGTGGTTAAAAGTGTTCTGTTAGGCGTGTGCTCTGTAAGCTGGGAATGCATGCACATAATGTCTGAGGCTAGCGTGCGTGTAGGTGTGCGTGCAGGAGGGCGTGGGCGCGCCCGGCGCTGAGCAGAGGAATTGCCGAGGGGAGTGATCCCGCGACGGCGGCAGGGGCGAGGAGCCGTGGAGGACAGTAAGACAGGATTGTTTTGTGGGTCCAGGGGCTCCCTGCGGAGAGGGGGTGCTCTGTGTGGGAAGCGAGGAGAACACCGATTCCTGACACCACTCATTTCGGAATTGTTTGACCGTCTACAAGGTTCTACCATTTTTTGTAAAAACTCGATCTTCGTAGGGCCTATAATCTCATACGCAATCGACATGGAGATGAATGGAAGACAGACTTCAATACAAGAGACAGCCATTATGAATATTTGGTCATGCCTTTCGGGCTCTGTAATGCCCCAGCTGTCCTTCATGAATTCGTGAATGATATTTTTCGAGATGTCCTCAACATTTTTGTAATTGTCTACCTAGACGATATTCTTATTTTTCTAAATCTTTATCTGAGCATATCCAACACACTAAGTTAGTTCTCTTCCATCTACGTGAGAATCATCTCTATGCCAAGATGGAGAAATGTCTTTTCCACCAAACATCCACTTCTTTATCGGTGTGGCGGTTAATGGGTTAAAAAGGCCAATAATAAAGGTCTCAGGCCCGGCTGGTTACCCCAAACCTTGTTGGGGATGAAAGGGTTCATTGTTGGTCACCACAATGCCATGTTTCCTCTATACATGAACTGTATTGTCCCCGTTTTGCAGCTCAGAAACTAGCTGTAGTCCTATGAATGAATGTAGAATGTGCAAATTGTATTCGCAACACAAGGGGAACTTCTTGCGCTGAACCAAGCGTCAATTGAATAAGTGTGTCTGTGGTCAGCGGCTCCATTGAAGTTCTGAAGTACTTCCTAAACCGCAGACTCTTCAGAGAAAGTCTTAACCACAAAGTTAAGTGGATAAGTGGTCTGCGGTCTAGCCGAAGTGCCCAGAATTCAACAATGTATCCTGTGGTCTCGTTAACCAATCAAGGTTAATTGCTGGAATGCTTTTGAGGTTACTGAGACTGGCAAGCAGTGACAAGTGATTGTATGCCAGGAGTCAAACCGCAAACCACATAACAGAGCTTATACAATTAAGTAACTAACTTTGGTTAGGAAGGAGCTAGAACTCGAATTTTTGGTATAAAATTAGTGGAGAATATAAGATTCACATACATATTGATTTTATATCACCCATATATACAGAAGGTACATATAAAAATAAAATGTGTTTCAGTATGTTTTAAAATGTAAAAGCAGGAACCCTTTCCTGCCAGGAGATCAACATATGATGGGCTGGACGAAGAGACTATGCAAAACACTATGCAAAAGCACTCAGCATCTCACCAGGTGGATGAAAAATAAAAGAAATTTATTAAACTACATAAAAGTATACTCCTTGAGAAAGCGCTGTAGAAGCGTGAAACTTGTGGGAGTGCTTTTCCCCTCTTCTCTTTTAGTATGTTTTATTTTTCTTCCACCTGGTGAGTTGCTGAGTGCTTTTGCATAGTTTTTTGCACAGTCTCTTTGTCCAGCCCATCCTACGTTGATCTCCTGCGCCTATTCCCAGATTGGTGTGACGCGCAGCAGCCGTGCAAGTGCACATCACACAGGATTCGATTTCACCCGATGTAGGGGAGATGGTGCTTTACACAGAGCTGCCTTACTCTGCACCGCGCTAACGGAGGAACAGGGGGCTACAATTAACACTACATTCGGAGAGGGGGCTTCAGGGGTAATTTGATACTTTTCCTCTGTTGTGCAAATCCCCCCCACCAAGTGTTAAGCTTAGAGATAGTGTATTAATACACATCTCATCCCTATATATCTCTCTGTCTCTCCAATTTAACCCACACTGGACTTTACCTGTATATCATAATACCTACTTACCTGCAAATTACAGCTGTTGCTGAGACTACAATTTGACTTTATGAATATTTTTGGAACTTATTATGGTTCAAGATGAATCTTAGAGCTTAGTAATGGCCCACCTGTTACACCCTTTCCTGCCAGCCTGGCAATGAATACATTTGCATGTCAATGTGTTACAGGTGGATGAACTGAGGGATTTTTCATCTCCGTACTTCAAAGGGCACCCTGCTAAGTTGATTCCCCAATGTCTAGAGAAGTCCGGAGTTGAAAAGCCTCTGAGACCGTAGGTGTTAGGGTGGCCAGGATATTGTCAAGTACCAAATGCCGGTGCAAAGTATGGGCTATTAACCGTTGATAGCCAAACCCCAGACTTACTGTCGCCAGGTATGAGGTTGGGCCCGGTATGCTAAGCAGCTTTGGTGTTACCTTAGCGCATGCTCTTAGCAGACCGGGAAGCAACTTCTGCCCTCTTTGTGAGCTACTGCCAATTCTGGGATAGGTGGGAAAAGTTATTCCCACGGGAGGATTGGCTGGGTATGTTAGAGATAGGATCCTACAAAATGCCTGCAGCCCAGTCCTAGTTAGATCCATCTGAGTTCCATCTAAGACTTGTCTAAGTTACAGCGTCAGCGGTTCCGGAGTGTGAGGGGTTAACAACATCGTAACCAAGGATCGTGCCCCTCTTCCAGAATTTGATTGAGCTAAGGATTCCCAAATGAATCCTGTAAGGACCCAATGAAAAGATTCCTTTCGGCGGAGTTACAGGTGTGGCAACTTCTGCCCCTAGCCAAGGATTGTCGCACGGCTCAAATCGCGCACCCGCTTGCATACGTGCAGGGGTGCCCAGAGACTTTGTTTTCAAGTAATTCGTTCCGTGGACATTTTATGTCGTTTCTCCATCCCAGTAAGTGTTTTATTGAGTGTAATTGTGAAGAATTGTGTGTTTGTCTGAAAACAAAACAACAAAACAATTGTTGTTGTACTCAATCCAGAATCCCGGTATTAATGTGTTGATGAGACCTGTGACACTTGGGATACCATGACACTTGGGATACATTATCTCTGATAAGGGTTTCTCTATGGATCCTGATAAACTTAAGGCAGTGATAGATTGGCCCCAACCCACTTCTCTTAAGGCGATCCAGCGGTTTCTTGGCTTTGCCAATTACTATCGTAAATGTATCCGTAATTTTTCCGCCACAGTGACTCCCATCATTGCCCTGATGAAGAAAGATGCGGACACTTCTTCCTGGTCTCCTGAGGCATGCCAGGCCTTTGAAACCCTTTGAAACCCTTAAGAAAGCGTTCGTCTCTGCTCCTATCTTACGCCATCCAGACCCTAAACTTCCTTTCACGTTGGAGGTAGATTCCTCGAATATTGGACCAGGAGCCACCCTCCCACAGAGACAGTCCCCTCAAGATAAGCTATACCCTTGCAGGTTCTTCTCAAAAAAATTATCCTCCACAGAACAAAATTACGATGTTGGCAAAGGGAACTCTTGGCCATCAAACTTGCTCTGTAAGAGTGGAGACACCACCTGGAGGGTACTGAAAAGCCTATTTCATTTCTTACGGACTGTAACAGGGGAGTAATCCCTGTTCAAGTAATGTGCCTTTAATCTAGCAGTGTGGTGGTTAACTGCTGGTAGTCAATTAATAAACATCACCTGCCTGATTTAGATTGCTTACAAAAGCCTGTCTTGTGAGACAGGAAGTGACTCCTTAGCTCACTTGTGAGCTAAACTTTGGAGACAGAGCAGTGGTTCTTGAGTCTCCCAGGAGAGACTGACCAAAAGAACACAGATCTCTGGAGCTGACAAATAATACTTCTAAACCTGGATGCAGACATTTTCTGTGCACGTACGGGTGCGGTTCCAGGAGAGCAGAGAAGCTTACTCTACAGCAGCTAACATATAAGACTTTCACTCTTAAGAGACTTCTTATATCTGCTTATGTCATGCTATGTATTTGGGGCTGGGAGACATGCTTAACTAGGAGTTGTGAATTGCATGGTATTTCACTAGAACCACTCCCAAGTGAATAGAAGCTTTGTTCCCCCTTGTTTTGATGTTTTCCTAATGTTAAGGAAAAGGCACAATAAAGCCTCGTTATAATTTCACCTTATAAAGTCTCCAATTGTGTACCTCTGTGAACGTCCGTCTACATATGGTGTCAGAAGTGGCATCTGCTGATATTGAAAAAAAAAAAAAATTACCCAAGAAAGAAAAGTCTACAGAGATGCCTGTGAGAGCTACAACCTCTACAAGCAAAATATGCCCATCTGTAGGACTACCACAATTGGGGGTTCTAGCAAATACAGTGGCAACAGCTGCAATAGCGCCTCCTGAGGTCAGGAAGAAAATTACACCTGATAGCCTAAAAATGGAGGACAAGATGCAGCGAACCGAGTCACACCCACAAAATACCCCAAGAATGGTGGGGGTGCCTGAACTCGGCACGAACAGAAAAGACCACTCCCTTTGATGACGAATATGATCAGCAGGAGACAGAGCGGGAGCAGTGGATCACCGAATTTTTCCGTCAGCTATTACAGTTGCAAGAAGAGCCGGGTGGATCCAGTGACGCTGTTAAATTTTCAAATGAAGATGGAGACCCCAATATCCCTGAAGGGACGATGTCATCCAAATAAAAAAAGCGGAAAAAGAAAAGTGTTTCTTCACTTACCGTTGAAGGAACAGACACGTCTGCAGATCCTGTGGAGGAAAAGGGGGATCGAGTTGCCTTGCAGCCTAGAGAAAATGGAGAATTCGTCCCGCAGTTAACCGAATATCCAGAGGGCCTAAGGCAGAAGTCGTGTAGCCCAAAGGAGTGTCTGTCCGGTGCCAACAGTGAGGAACCCTCAACCAACCATCCCAGGGAAGTGGAGCCGGAACCAGTGAGTGACGATACCTTGACCAGCCCTGAAGATGCCCTGAAAAATGCCAAGCATGACCGTGATATGCTCCGTGCTCAATTGAAACAAAAGGAAGATGGTTACACAGAGCTACAGAAAAATAACGTGAAGCTACAGGAATATGTGCTCGCAATGTACTCTTTAGCCAGGACAGAATTGGACGATCTCAAGACTGAGCTAGATACTGCAAATGCTACTATTTCCGCCATGAATGAAAAGCAGAGCCAATCTGATAAAATGGTGGCTACGCTAAAGCGGAAGTATGAGGAGGCGCTGAAGCAGATGACAGTCTTCCAGCAAGAGGTTCACACTCTTCGCATAGAGCTGAATGCCTCACAACAGGAAGTCAACAGTGTGGGATACAGGTAGACATATCTCAGAAAGATGTTAAGACACTCCGCAGAGCACTGGATGCCTCACATCATGAGACCAACAGCTGCCGCACAGACCTGGAAGTTTCCAGAAAGGAACTACACAGTCTCACTGAGGAGCTGGACATTTCAAGGGACGCAGAGCACCGACTGCAGAACCAACTGCAAGCTCTGCGTACACACCTCCAGTATGCTGAGGAGAAGTAGCAAACGCTGCAGGAAGAAAAGCTGCAGGCTGCTAAAGAGGT